>NC_090265.1:727476503-727779533 GCF_040414725.1 Anabrus simplex
AAGTCTAATTCTAAACAGTTCTTAATAATACAAACCCCAAAACGAAAACAAATCCCCTAAATTGGATGTAAAACAATTCCTAATGAGTAAGTTATTACATATCTCTGAAGAACTTGGCAATTCCGATTTTAACTTAGCAATTTGTTCGGTTCTTGCTGCGCCGACAATGTCATCACAGGTGGAAACATGTTTATTGTGGTAGTGTAGTCGAACGTTTGAAGACTTTACGCGTAAAATAACATAAATTAAACATTGACCTTTTCCTGCGGTATTGAGAACAAAATATGAATCCACCCATGAAGGATTAAACGACATTTTTAACGAAGGTGAAACCAACTGCTCCACTGTCTGTTCTATCGAATATATTCTACTGAGAATGACACACACACACACACACACAGAGAATGAGAATGAATGTACTGTCTCTTACGCACACATACACCGACCACTGCATGGGTAGGTGGGGAAGGAGGGGAAAGGTGCTGCTGAGTGCAGCGCTGGTGCGCCCCAGAACTAAGTGCTCAAGTTGGAAAGGCCTGTCTTAGACTGACTATTAATATTGTTAGGAATGAAAATATTTGAGAATTTTTGTCTATCAATTTTAAATGTTTGTATTAAATTCAGTGATTGTTCAATGAAAGGGTTCTTAACCCTCAAGCACACGTGCCAGATTTCAGGACACAGACACACGCTTGGGGTGCTTTCCACCCCACATATCATTGTACTGTAAAATATGAATTAGTGCCTTAATTGGATATTTTAAGATAGATTATGTGAGAATGACTCTTTCTGTGATATGTAGGGGCATAATTCCTTTGAAACTCCTTTCCACTGTATTTACAAAATGAATCATGCATACCTCCCCTTTTTCATTTATAGTTTTGCATGTTTCTAATAAATGCGCTTTAGTAAAATACTTAGAAACCTACTTTTTGTCTTAAATAAGGTGAACACAATAATAAATGAAACAAAATAATGCACTTTAGATATATGTTTATTTGAGAAAAATCTGAAATTACAGAAGCTGAACTTTGCAAAGGAAATTGTTAACTAGAAATAAGAAAGAATGTTGCTCATTAAAGAAATGTACCAAAAATACATATACAATTCTTATACCTTATTAATCAACAGTAGAGTTCTTAAATATCCTGTGCTTTAAAAATTTGGTGGGGGGTGCGGTGTTGTGTCTTTCACTCAGGAGCGCACACTTCACAGTACACAATTCTGTATACCATGCAGATAAGCCTGTGGCAACTGCACCCATGATGTCTGAGTTTTCCTGTCCTTTTTTTACGAGGGCAAACTTTACAGCGACCAGAAGTTCTCAGTTGTTTCATGGGGGAAGATTCAACTTCAGTACCACTGATGCGCTTCACCGCTGCCTTCAGATGAACAGGTAGGGTCTGCATAGTAGCCCCAGATGCTATATGTGCTTTCGTGAGCTGCACACCTAATTCCTTGAGAAAAATCTTCTGACATTTTTATTCTCTAGTCCAGTATTGTTCCTGTAAATAATAAAAGCATTTATGGCTGCAACATTTAGCATTCCAAAAAATACTGTAAGTGGCCAACATTTACACTTTCTAGATACAATATACATTCCACTGAGGTTGTCAACATCAATACCGCCCTCATTTAAATTGCAATCAGTGATCATGACAGGTTTCTGTTGAACCCCAGTTTTAGGATAGATTTTGCTGTCACGATGCATTGTCGAGGCGAATAGAATTATGTTTCCCAGCTTTGTAACATAAGAAGTTATGGACATGTCCTTAGAAAATGCAAAGAGGCTTGAATATTTCTCCTTGTGCTTTTTCTCTGTTAGTTCCCTTGGCAGTTCCCGCTTATTGAGGTGCATAGTTCCAGTGCAAGTGAGACTGTGTTCCTTCAGCAAGTCCTTAGCGACAGGAACACTCATAAACCAGCTATCTAAAAATATGTTCTGTCCACTGCCATTGATGGGGGCAATTGACCATTTCACTACATCAGCTGCACGATGTGGTCCTTCTGGCTGTATGCCAACATACACTTCCATATAACAAGTGTAGAACCACCGAGAGTCCGCCAGTCCAAAAATCTTGATATCATGTCTTTCAGGCTTACCCTTTATGTACTGCCGAAATGGACATTTTCCTAGAAAAGGTTCTAACTTTTCATCACACGTTACATATTCTGAAGGGAAGAATCCATTATGAAAATTCTTGACGATCATTTCAAAAACATCTCTTATGGGAGCTAGTGTATCCACCTTTCTTCGCTCTTCAAGAGTGTTGATATTGTTGAATCGCAAGCAGCTTAGTAGGAAGTGAAATAAACTTATTCCCATAGTTGCAGGAAACAATTCGACTCCACTGCCATCATTACTCTACAGTTCTTCGGTGTTCAAATTATTTGATCTCATCACACCGGCAACATAGAGCAGTCCCAGCAAGGATTCTGTTAGTGAGATTTGCATCTCAAACTCGTGCGTGCTTTCCGCTGACAGAGTATATGTAGATATTGGTGCATGTAACAATGGTGTCAAGAATACAATAATCTATCGTACACGACTAGGCATCAAAGGGTGTTTTTACCAGCTTAGTCGCAGTTTTCACTGTTGGCAGAAGTGCAATGACAATATTTGCGGCCCTCGTTCTAACATTTTGTGCTGGGGATGTTTCTTCCACACAGGACAATCCTTTCCTTTGTAAAAAATCCACCCTCTGAAGTTGAGGTAAATCACCATCTCCCTCGCTTTCACTGGCTAAATCTTTGCTTTAACACTCTCGCTCAGTTTCTGTATCATGCTCACTTTCATTTAGAACATCCTCTTATTCATCACTAATGTCATCTGGAATTAAATCTTCACCATTATCTATGGAGTAAAATAGATTCCTTATTCTCTCGTGGCCTTGCTCAAAGCTGTCCATTCTGTACTTGTTTCTGCTCATAAAATATTGTTCATACTGAAAATAAAAGAAAATTTCTACTCAGAATTGAAGTCCACATTTTTACTACAGTAACACTACCACACCATACCTAAATAAACTGCAGAGAAGAAAACACACTGGTGGATATTTACTTACTGTAACGAAGACAAGTATGCGAAGAGAATGCCTGCACTTCACCTTGGAGTGACTGCTACTTTCACGAACACAAACACATGTGTGAGGTGGAATCCACCCCAGTCAGTGATTTACGATGTGCAGTGTTCGCCTATCTCACAGGAACTGGTTGATCTTGAGTGAAAACATGAAAGGGGAACCAGTCGGAGAGGTACAAGTGTAGAGAAAGCGCAGAAAATTATATTTGTACATTTCACAAGGAAATAAAACGGCCTGGGGTGGATTCCACCCCATACACATGTGTTTGAGGGTTAACTTCGATTTCATCATTCAAGTTTTTATCTTTGTTGAAGTGTTTGTCTAAGTGGATATATATATTTTCCAGTTCATTCATCAGTTTTCCTTTTTCAATCTTTCTGATTATTTTTAAATCTCTTTCTATACCCATAAAATGGTGCCCTTTTTTTTGCATGTGATTACTCATAGCTGAATATTTATTATGTTTAGCGGCATTTATGTGTTATAGGTATCTAGTTATAAAACTTCCACCAGTTTGGCATATACACGAAAATCCGCATTCTGAGCAAATGAGTTTATAGATTCCTGAGCATTGGTATTGGTTATTACACAAATTTACTAAGTTATGGTTGAAAAAATTATTTTGATTTGTGTTTTGAGTTTAAAATGCAATATTAATTTATCGTTTTTTAATAGGATTAGTGATTTGATGTATAGCTGGATTAGTGAATGTGAATGTTGCAAACTAAGGTTTTGTAGTTTTGATCAGAGTGAGGTTAGTGGCCAATTTCAGTTTTACTCTAATTATTTTACTGACAATTTCTGTTTCATAACCGTTAACAGATGCTAAGTCTTTTATGAATTTAAGTTATTTCTTTAAATCACTTTTTGTGAGAGGCATTTTAAAAGCTCTGTAAACTAGACTAAAAAAAGCAGCTTATTTATGTGATTTAGGGCGTAGAGATTCTTTTTTTTTATAGTTATCGAGACGTAAGATGGCTTTCTATAAACTCTATAAATTAAGCTTGTGATGACAATATGGCTGAAGATGCACAGAAAATGAGCAAAACATGTACCACGTTTTTAATAATTTGGTAATAAAATAAGGATGAAATCCTAATTTTGTATGCTAGAGCTCAGCAACTCCAACTGAGACCCCGCAAGAAATGCGAACTTGGAATAACTCCCTCCTACCCTTCTGTCCCTAGTTATGCACCACCTATAGTGTACAAGGGTGTGTCTCCTCACGAGCCAATAGAAGTGAACATCACCCAATGTTACCGATTAGCGACTGCAATTCAGTGCTCGCCTAGCTCTCAAGGGAGACGTTTCCTTAAGTCAGCATTGAAGTGCTCTAGCTCTGTGCTTTGTCTATCACAGCGCACGGCTTGGCAACACCGAGCGTGAGTCAGGCCTAAACAGGCAGTGCTGCCGGGTTTCGTATGCTGAGTGTTGCACTGTACTGAGTGAGAAATTTTCCCATGATGTCTTTCTTGGAATGTGATATTTGCCTTATCGGAAGTATAAATAAGTTATTACATCCATGTGTTAAATTATGACAAGTACTAAAACCAAAGTTGTTCATAGCGAAGGAAGGGAGATAGTACGCAATGTAATTGCTTTCTGTGATTTAGAAAAGTCTACATAATGCTTTAGTTTGCCTTTATGTCAAGCAACTAAATGAGCTTCAGCGCAACAGGAAAATCCAAGACATTTATTAAGAAAATCAAAAGGGAGGTGATAGCGGCAGAGCGTAATGAATCAATGAATATTCAAGATAAACTTAAATATTATAATTAAGCGGTCCGCCTATTCAATACAATATATAATTTATTATATCTAGTACATGTATCGTCCCCTAAGGAACATCATTAGCTAATAATAAATTAACATTAATATATCAGAAATAAATATTAAAATTGGAAAAACACATTAAAATTTTTGACAATTTAAAACAAGATCTTCGAAATGTTGTTAAAATTGTAAGTCATAAGACAGATAAAACAGTTAAATTGTCCACATTTCTCTTGTTGATGTTCTTGGAAAATACCAGTTTTGCTTATAAAATCTTAAAATATCATTTGTTGTAAATAGCACACTTGATTTGTATCTCTTGGTGAAAGATTTGTTGAAACTTAATAAGCATTCCTTAGATGGTATAATAAAATTTAAATGCTACAGAATTTAAAGTCAGATCGGGCTGTTAAAGCTGTTAAAGCTTATCACTTGTAAATAAGAGCGTAATGAGACGAAATTATCCACTCCAGGTAAAAACAAAAAAGTAGATGAGAAAATCTTATTGGATGATATGGATAAGTGTGTTATCAGGTGAAAGGTTCAAGAGTATTACAAAATGAAGAAGGAAATACCAACATTAACCCTTTCCTGCCCACATTTTCAGTCCGCTTATCGCCAGATTTCAACCTATTATTTAGGAAAAATTGAAGCAGAGCACACTGTTTCAGAAAAAGTTAAATATAATTAAAACTGTTGATCACAATATTTTAAAATTTTCAATAATATTAGAAAACATACCATCACATCCATTTCCGTATTCATCGAGTCATAATATTGTTGGTTCAAACCTCCACCTCCCCAATTGTAGTACTTGACACAAAGGTAGGCTCTATTTGTCACATTCTCATGTTGTATGAATCCCTCTAAACCAATAACCGCGTGATTCTGGAAGTGGAATGTATACTGTATATCAGCTTCTATTTCCCCTGAGCAAGTGTCTTCACATTCTGTATGTTTCCGGAATGTGCCTGTTTGAATGCTGCATTGATATATATGCAAGTGGCTATCGCACTGAATAGTTTGTCTCCTCCTAACATAAGTCAAAAATAATATATTTCTCATAATACTCTTTCGAAATTATGGACAGGTTCAACATAATCCATATAACCATTCGGAGTAACGAAACAAAATATTTGTGGTAACTGAAATGCCGCGGCATCGCAATCAGGTCCGAATTCTCGATATCCGTTTTCACTTACATCACTGATATCACTAAAAATATCTTCAAGTCAATCAGTCAATCAATCAGTACTGATCTGCATTTAGGGCAGTCACCCAGGTGGCAGATTCCCTATTTGTTGTTTTCCTAGCCTTTTCCTAAATGATTTCAAAGAAATTGGAAAGCGTTCGTTGATACGTTATTCCCTCACTAAAAATTCAGCTCCACCCCTACTCAACAATTCTGTGTCACTTTCGTCGCCTACATTCAGCTCAGTTTCAATATCCGCGGTATTCAATCCTGCCATGTTTACGAACGAAACAGCTGTCCCGCGCTCGCGGACGTTCCAAGACCGTTTCCTAGGCGACGTCAAGACAGATTATCGCTCTTCTTTCATTTCCTAAGCCTTGTAGATCGTACTGTGTGTCATAAATGCCTCATAAACACTTCACAGCCAAAGAAAACAAAAAACTATCGCACAGCTCGCATAAGTGTGCAGATAATGCAGCCGGGCGCTTTCGGGCGCTACGGACAAGAAGGCAAAGTGAAGAGTTGGGCGCTAAGGGCTGAAAGGGTTAAGGAAATTACGATGTATGCTCCGTAATGACATGGAATACAAGGGGAATCGCGCACATCTGAGGCAAGTTTTGCATTCAATAGGGTTTATATTTAATAAATGTCAAATTAAAAGGAAAATGCTGAAAGAACGGAACGATATTGTGTTTAAGAGGTCGGTGTACCTGAGAACTTTACAAGAGAACGACAAAATGAGACATATATCCATCCATCATATACTGTGAAGAAGTGTTGGCAGGACGATTCAACTGAAGGCATTCTGACTTCGGACAGTGCAGGTCAGAGGTGGATCATAGTTGATGCAGGTAGCGAAAAGGGGTTTGTTCCAGGCGGGTTGTGTATGTTCAAGTCAAAAACTAAATCTGAAGATTACCATGATGAAATGAACGGCAAAAACTTCATCAATTGACTTAAAACACAACTGATACCGAACATACCAGAGAACTGTATCATAGTGATGGACAATGCGTCGTACCACACCCATCAGATTAATAAAGTACCTTCATCATCCAGCAGAAAATACGAATTAGAGACATGGCTAACGACAAACAACATATATTTTGATGATCTACACAAGCGTAAATTACTTAACTTGGTGAAATTACATAAACCAGCACCAGTATATGCCGTGGATGAATACTTGAAATCTTTGGGTCACTCAGTTCTAAAATTACTTCCTTATCACTGTGACCTGAACCCAATAGAATTAATATGGAGTGTTGTCAAACATCAAATTGCTGACAAAAACGTGAACCAGTTACCCAAGGACATAGAGCGCATCACAAGAAACGCCTTTGCGACTGTTACGAGTGATGAGTGGAAGAAAGAGTGTGGGCACGTTGACAAGTTACGAGTTGAGTACTGGAAGAGGGATGGATTGCTCGAAGACATTGAAGAACTAATAATAGGCTACATGTTAGTGGCCAACCGAGAAAGTGACGGTTCAGTTCACAGTGGAATATCAGGAATATAAACCTACGTGGTACTCTGCAGGCACCTCAACACTGAACTGAATATTCCTTAATTAATATGGTAAGTTAAAATAACTGTTTCTTTTCTTTTATTTTCTTATAAGTGTATTTGTACAGTAAGTTGTTCTCATCCGTCGTGTTAAACAGCTGACTATGGCTGTTGTGCTTCACTACGGCAACAGTGCGTCCACACTCTTCTCTCTCATACCCACCATCCTCCCTCTGGCACTCCCAATGATGAAACTAGCGCTTACATCGCTCACATTCCAGGGTCTTACTTCAACTGGATCTCCAAAGTTTGTTCAGGCAGCAAGGATCTGAACTGTGTTTTTTTCTTTGTGACTCTGCTAAAAATCCTTTCACATTTTGCATTGCTATGTGGAATTGATAAAATAGCAAGCATCAACTCAGAGAGTCTGTCATATTTAAGTACACCATCAGCTAATTTCATCTGACCTACGAATGTCCACTGAACATCAGTTCTTCCTTTTGCCAGGTCTGTTTCATCGAGCTGAAAGTTATAGAACTGGGAGTGCAGATTATCAGTTTCTTTATCTAAATGTTCCGTTTCACTTGTCAGAATGTTCCAAAACTTGTTACTGAAAAATCTAAGGCTAGAAAATGATGCCTTACATACAACAGAAATATTTATAACTTCTGCATTAATTAAAACTTCATCTTTGAACGGAAATTTGTGTACCACGTAGTCACATGACGAAGAGAAACACTTTCTAACAGACTTAAAGAATATGCACTTTTCCTCAGACTTCCAAGTGCTCACCAAAACAACCCCATAGTTCCCTATCATCAGATCACAATCATCCTTTTGATTTGCTGGAGTATGATAATCTACATCAAGGAGAGAGGAGGAGCTTTTAATAACATGTGGTTTCACAAACCTTGCCATCACATTCTTCAATAGTCCCTCCTAAACTGACCTCAATAAGTGGATGTGCACCATACTTGACTGAAGAGCTACGTTTGAATTCTCAAAGATATCCATAAAACTTGAGAGAAAAGGGCAAAAAGATTTATGTAAATTTGATGAAAGAAACATGAACAGTTGTTCTTCACATGATAAGTATGGCTCTTAGTGTCATCAGTAGTTTCAGTTTTTTGGGTAAAACTGATGACTGGGTTTTCCTTTTAACTGAGGAGTGTGGTGAAATGTCAGACAAACAAGACATATCTGCACTTAGACTGTGCTTAGAAATTTTATGTCTTCAAAGTTTCCATCTGAGAATCCTTACAATTTCGCTCCTGAATAAAGTAACCAAAGGGTCCCACTGCAGCAAAATCCTATCTAAACACCTTCTTAGTGATAACCAACGAGTAGGCACATGCTTCAGAATTTTCCTGATCCTGTGTTGTGTAAAGTCTGAAATTCTCTGAACTTTTCTTTCCTCTTAGCACTGCTTTCCAGATAATAAAATATATCAATAATACTTTCATCTACATTTACAGGCAAGCACACCGCACCATTCCTTGCAGCAAGATTAATTAGGTGACAAGAGCAGCCAACAATGATTATGTTACTATTTTCCCACTTCAAACATCCTGCCACACCATTCTTTAATTCTACCATTACTGGCGAATTATCAACACCAAGAGCTAGGCAGTTTTTTTAATGGAATGCAGAATTCTTGAAAAGTTGAGAGCAAAAGATTGGCAATGTTAGCTCCAGTAGCATCCCCTTCTAAATTAGGCACAGAGAGTAGACAACTCTGAATTTCATTGAGTTTGGGCCCAAAAAATATTATAACAATAGGATATAGTTTCCAGTCGCTTTTATTGCTACCATCAGTAACAACAGAAAATGCATTTACCTGCAAATGTGATACAATTTTCGCCCTTTCTTCCATGCACATTTCTGTAATGATAGAAGCTGTTTTTCATTCTAGCACACCTATATCGTTTAGCAATTTCCAAATCAGGAAACACTTCACAAAACAAAGACCCCATGTGGTCAGCACAATTTACAGGCAGGTTATGTTCTACGATAAATAACGTAAATAAAGCCTTGACATTCGTCACAGGATTTACATCTTGGTTTTTACATGATCAGTTTCTGGTTTCTTTCTACACACTGGACACTCTCCTTATGCTTTTCCATTTGCACATGTTTGAGTATATTGCACTTTCCACCATGCACAACTTAAAAATCACACCTACATATATATAGTACAGAATGTGAACTTCTGGTCCCTTCCTGGATTTACCGAAGCACAGCAACTCTTCCTTTTAAGCACTTTCAAACACTACATCATGTTTCTTTTTTGACATTTTAGCCAAAACAAATATTAACACATACAACCAAGAACCACTATTACGTGACATAACACGAGCACTTATGCAGGGCCTACCCCGGGTAGACATGTATGGCGTGCTACTTCTGAGGTTAGGTTACACGCTTGCGACTTCCACTTCCTATTATTAAGCTATTTGAGTATTTGATGTATTATAGACCAAAGAGGAGCACATGGCTGCCCACCGTGCGCCCCTTACTGCCACCCGGTTGTGATTATTAGAACTACTATCAACCAGCCATGCTCAGCCATATATCTATAGAACAATGGAAGTACGTGTGAGTTTAAAATAATACGAAAATGACTGAAACTGTTCTGAAAATCGGGGGATCGGTCCCGGTTATCGGGACATTGGGAAGAACGATGAAACATCGGGATTCTCCCGCTTAAATCGGGAGAGTTGGCACGTCTACAAGGAAGTACGGTGGGAGAAGGAACTATGCAGAGAGCAACACCAAGTTCAAGGAGAACTCACAGATCTTTGACTTGATTACACATAAAGTACCCATAAAGTAAGTTATCTTTTCTGTCTAGTTGTTGAGATTCTTTATCCATTAGCAAATCACAATGTCAAAGTGAGGCAACCGGATATGACTGACGCACTGTTCTGAGCATTTCACACACACACACACACACACACACACACACACACACACACACACACACTGGAGATATTCAAGTTGTCTATAACATGTTTCATGAATGCAAGCAATGTGAAATAGCAATCATTCATTATCAATTTTGGGATGTGTATGAAGAAATATGAGTGAATCAACGATAAATGAAAAGCAACATCAAAGAAGCTAGCAGAGAAACACTACTAGAACAGGGAAAAATAAAGAGGAATGAAAAATTTAAGTATCTCGGCAAATGAACTGAACCCTACTTATCAGAAAGAGGAACATTATCAATGAGAGTCAACAAGTTAGAACTGGCCTATCGACAGACAAAGAAAACTTATAACAAGCAATGCCTGTCGCGCAACCTGAAACTGAAGCACTACACGTCAGTCATACGACTAGAAGCTCTGTGTGCCATGGAGTGTCTTTCATTGAACCGAACAGATCTGATAGAGAGACTGGAAGTCAGAGAGAGGAGAATTCACAGGAAGATCTTAGGTCAGGTAAAGGGAGATGAGAAATTCTGTAGACAGCACAATTCCGAGCTCTACGAACATAGAGAGAGGCTCTCTGATTGCGCTAGGAAAAGGAGAGCAGCTTTCTATGGCCATATAGTAAGACTGCCTCCCAAAAGTCTGACCAATCACCTGTTCATCTTCTGGCAGAACAAGATGATTCGTACCACTTGGCTGACAGAAATTGAGGACAATGAAGAACTGGGAATATCAGATCTCTACACCATGCCCTAAAAGAAGTACATGAATTTCAGGAAAAACCCTGGAGAAAGGTACCCCTTAGACCAAGCGATTCCAACTGAGGTGCTTCCACGGCCCCGGCCGGCCCCGCCAGCAGCCCCAGTGTTGTGCTATAGCACCGTTGAGGTGGTGGGGGAAGGAGGGGAAGGGACAGAGGCAGAATCACAGGTCGTCAAGTCTGCGCGCAACTTATGAAAACAATATTATTTATGACAGTTCTGTGAACACATAAACACACAATTTATTCCGTACATACTTTGCGTCTGCCTTAATGTACATTTAGCGTTTAAGTCGATTGCTAACATCGTTTTGCGCCAACTAATTTACCAATAATGGGTACAATCGATCTGGCAGTAGAAATTCTAAGTACAGCCTCTAAGTCCACATCAGACAGAGAAGTTCTAGTTCTCCATTAATTTAAATTCAGAATTGAAAACATCTATTTATTTTATTTATTTTTTTTCCACATTTCAGAGCAACAATAGCCCATAACGTGCTCGAACTGCGCCTTCTAAAGTCTTGGGTTCAAGTATCCGTGGGACAGGGAGATAAAATAATTAAAATAATTATCTTTGTGGGTTCTTGTTTGCAATAGGTCTTATGGTGATGATGGGATAGGAAAAGGCTATGAATGGGAAGGAAGCAGCCGTGGGCTTAATTAAGGAACAGCCCCAGCATTTTCTTGGTTTGAAAATGGGAAACCACGGAAAACCATCTTCAGCGCTGCCGACAGTGGGGTTCGAACCCACTATCTCCCGGATGCAAGCTCAAAGCTGAGCGCCCCTAACCGAGCTGCCAACTCCATCGGTGCTTTTTCTTAGCAGCACATCTAATTCTAAACAGTTCTTAATAATACAAAACCAAAAACGAAAACAAATCTCGTAAATTGCATGTAAAATAATTCCCAATGAGTAAGTCATTACGTATCTCTGAAGAACTTGGCAATTCCGATTTTAACTTAGCAATTTATTCGGTTCTTGCTGAGCCAACAATGTCATCATAGGTGGAAACATGTTTATTGTGGTAGTGTCGTCGCACGGTTGAAAGCTTTGCGCTTAAAATGACATGACAAAATAAACAATGAGCTTTCCCTTCGGTATTGAGAACAAAATATGAATCCACCCATGAAGGATTAAACGACATTTTTAACAAAGGTGAAACCAACTGCTCCACTGTCCGTTCTATCGAATAGATTCTACTGAGGCTGACACACATACAGAGAGAATGAGAATGAATGTACTCTCTCTTACACACACATCCACCGACCACTGCGCGGGTAGGTGGGGAAGGAGGGGAAGATGCTGCTGAGTGCAGCACTGGTGCGCCCCGGCACTAAGTGCTCGAGTTGGAAAGGCCTGCCCTAGACAGATGAAAGAAAGGAGTTACATTGGTAGAAAATGCGAGAATACTGGGCAAAGATCAGTCCAACAGTTCAACAAGCATGGTCCAACGTAGGCCCATTTGAACCTAGAAGAAGAAGACAAAACAACTGTTCATGATGAGAAACAGAGATGCCAATCACCTGTGGTCTATGACAATTTAGAGTATGTGGTTGAAGGAAAGCTTGACAGTTTGACAGTTTCGTCATCTTTTGCGGAATGATGCGTCATAATTTCACCACCTTCTGAACATTTTACACACCTTTTGCCACAAAATTCCTTCAGGAAGATAAAGTCATGCTGTGTGACAAAGCAAAAACAAGTCAAGGAACACAATGATAGGCCAGAGTGGGAAGAGGGGGGCAAATATTAAAACACACAAGGTCAAGGACAATCCCCACAACTTCTCTCCTGAAGCTCGTCGGGGGCAGCAGTTACTCTTCTCGCACTAAACAAAAGTCCATGATGCAACAGCCCTGAAGGGCCATGGCCTATCAAGCGACCGCTGCTCAGCCCAAAGGCCTGCAGATTACCAGGTGTTATGTGGTCAGCACAACGAATCATCTCGGCCGTTATTCTTGACTTTCTAGACCGGGGCCGCCATCTCAGCATCAGATAGCTCCTCAACTGTAATCACGCAGGCTAAGTGGCCCTCGAACCAACCCACAGATCCAGGTGAAAATCCCTGACCTGGCCAGGAATCGAACCTGGGGCCTCCGGGTAAGAAGCAGGCATGCTACCCCTACACTGTGGGGCTGGCACTCTTCTCACACTGACCTATTATGCGTCTCTGTTCAAGTTGCTAACTTTGTCACTTGTTTGCCACTTTCCATAGCAAAAACTGTTCACCAGTTCCTCTCGTGATTCAATGAGCCACGTGAACCTCATCAGAAGGGTATTCCAGAACCATGAAAGGGAGAGAGAATATGGGAAGACTGAAAACACAGGAGAAGCGTGTGTTCTCAATAAACACTCCAAAGGCTGAAAATTGTACAGGATGATAACAATGATAGGAAGATATTTTGCTTCAATTCTTGCCTTTATAGGCTCAATATGCAAGGAAGACATCTGCTGTGAGGCACTAAAATTGCACTGCATGACCGATAACTAAAGATGTTAGTAGTAGTGATTGAAAACTAGGACCTACAGACTGGGCAGCAAGTGATAATGGATCCTTGGTAGCCAGCAAGTCATCAACACACACTTTTCTTACAAGTGGAATCATTCTGCAACAGAGAGCCCGGTGACTACCATCATCGGATTAAAGTTTTGAGTTGATAAGCCTCTTTTCATGACATCATCCTGATCATCCACCTGGCTCTACGTCTTCTTTCTAACTAATCAACAAGTATAATTAAAGAACCACCTAATCGATACTTTATTTTTTGCGTTGGGCAAAATTAAATATACATTATCCCTCATAGAACATGTTTCGACCACTTAGTGATCATCATCAGCTGTATAAGGAAAACTTCGATGAAAAATATTGGACAATAAGCACAAGCGTTAATCTTTAGGCCATGGAAAAAATATTTACAAGTGACCACAATAAAAAGCGATTCTTTACATCCCATTTCACAAAAGAAATCTTCTTACTATAGTCTTGTCATTACAAGACTATAGTAACAGGGCCTTTGAAATACTGTTAACAGAAACTGACAGAAAGAAGGAACTATCTTACATTTGTCAACAAGCCCTACATAATGGTTTCAGTCTGAAATTCATCAACAAAATCATCTCTAAATGCAAATATCAACAACAAATTAAACAGCAATCAGAAAAGACTAAGAGGTACGTCAAATTCACCTTTAATAACCCGAGGATTTATAAAATCACAAATTTGTTTAAGAAATACAATGCCAAAGTAGGTTTTTCAACCAAAAACAATACGAAACATAGATTCTTTAATCACAATAGAGCCAATAAACTTCAAGATGACGAATTCCAAGAATCTGGCATTTATAAGTTGACATGTACTCAGTGTAAAAAAACATATGTGGAACAATCAGGAAGGAGCTTCATAATTAGATATCAAGAACACGTCAATGCAGAGAAATACATTAGATTCTCTGCTATGGGAGCTCATATGAAAGAAGCGAACCACAAATTCACTAATATCAAACAGGACCTTCAAATCATAAGTAAGATCAATAAAGGAACACTAATGAACAACCTAGAAAACATCTATATTATTCTTGATAAATAGAAAATGGAGAACGGAATCTTAACGAAATGAATGAGCAAAAAGACCTCTTATACGAGCACATCAGCAAATACATGGAATGGGTTGACAGACAACAAATAAGATGAAAAAATGAAATAATCAAGCACGACGTCGCGAAATCACTGCCAAGTCTCCCTCCTCCCTCAAATGACGTACAAGATGATGACACAACTCCACTTCCCTTTTCTTCTGTGGACTGCACAAACAATCAAACCGTGTCACATCGCTACTACACTAGGTCGTGCACAAAGACAGATCCCCAAGGCAGCGCGGAATAAACATCTTTCCAAGATATGATAACGTGAGGCAAGCTGCCCTAACCAGATGACCGCCATTTTATAACAGAGAAGATACCAAAGAACTTTTACCAATCAAACAATCGACACAGCAAGTATTTTTTTCCATAACCTAAAGATTAACGCTTGTGCTTATTGTCCAATATTTTTCATCTAAGTTTTCCTTATACAGCTGATGATAACCACTAAGTTGTCAAAACATGTCCTGTGAGTGATAATGTATATTTAATTTTGCCCAACGCAAAAAATAAAGTATCGATTAGATGGTTCTTTAATTATACTTGTTGATTATACTCATCGATACGGTAATGAAGTGGACAACTTGCAATTCCTTCTAACTCTTGTTAAAAGTGCACTCGTGGGCTCTCTTCTAATCAAGTGTCCAAATCACCGTACTGCCCCTCTCTAGTACTTCCTTCCTAATCTTATGGATAGAATATGAAGATGATGTTGAACACTGCTAATTTTCCTTCTGATGAAATCTTAACATCACAAAGAAGGGTCCCTCACTTGTTGGAAGAAGAGGGAACTGTTGGTGATCTCTCCAGGTACTACACTGCCAAGGTAGGTGAAAATGTCTGTACGTTTGATGTTTGCCACCATCACCACCGTCTTAGTTTCTCTGATCTTGAGGTCAAACTGCTGGAATTTGGCCTTCCACATGTCGAGTCCTGCCTACACCCCGTCTTTCCTTCTCCCCAAATCATAACGTCGCACTTAAGGCAACTGTGTTGAGTTCACCCAATGTTTTCTTAATGCTCTTCATTCATCCTCGGCCACCACTCGCTTCCGAGAATACGTCCTCCTCCTGCAATTCTTCTTAAAGTTTGCTGGCTCTGTGGAGATATCGCTGATGACTGATCAAGCCAATCTTCGTATAAAACACGTGGCCACACAGGTCACATCTAAAGGTGGGTGGAGGAAGCGGTTGGATCCAGTGTAGTTTCCGCCTTTCATGGGTTTCAATTTCTTGTCACGAATGTACCTGTTCGAACAGTGAGACACCTTCTCCAGTAGCTTTGTGCCAAGGAACAGTTTTGTACAGTTGTTGCCCAGGTGTTAGCATTTAAGTGTGTGCTATTCATAGTCTTCTTAAGCTGATCTTTATGACGTTTTGCCTTTTGCCATGACCAATCTCACCGTAGAGAAGTTGTTTAGGCAGTCTGCTATCATTCATTCGCTGAATGTGACCAACCCATCTAAGCCGATGAGTGATGATGAAGGCTTGTATGCTGTTCATGTGTGCCTTGTCAAGAACTGCCACACTGCTTATATCGTCATCTCATTTGATGTTCATGATGGATCTAAGTTTCTGCTGATGGAAGCGTTCCACTTTCTTTACGTCAAAATAGTAAAGTGTCCAGGTTTCACATCCATATAGTAATGTTGTTATGACTACAGCTCGGTACACCATTATATCATAAACAGGCAAATGGAACACAATGGATATTAAGTATATTGAAACTTACTCTCTGGATACACCTCATATTGATCATATTCATATACACGCATGGTCAAATGGGGGTATAACTCACCCGTGCTCTTCATTCGTGAAAAGCGCTTCATAATTTGTCACCCTTATGTGCAAGGCTGGTGGAAGATCCAGTAGATCTGTAAGAAAATATGTTGAGTATTTATATACGGATATTGTTTAACCTTCCACACAGAAAGAAACCATAACCAATGATAGGACAGGCAATGAATGGTTTTCAGCAGACATGAAAATATCCAGAGGAGAACAATCAAACCAACAGGACCACGCACGGGATAGTGGGAGTGGATTGGAGGAGAGTGCTGAAGACTGGATTGTCAAGGAAAATCCAAGGAAAATTTCCATCAGTTCCTAATAGCTATCTCAAAAATGAAATGAAAATATATTTTGATAACATTTGAAAACTGTTATTACTGCACTACGTAACATACATTAAAAAATATCCATATTTAGGCTCTAAAACCTAAAATGTCACCATGGGTAAATGGCAAAACAGACATTTCCAATGTATTTGCGTCGTCAAATTGGTCAACTCATTATATACTCTTATTCTCTAGAAATGTCATTCCTAGCAAAAAAAAAAAAAAAAATTAAGCAGTCCCACCAGCCACAATTAAGTTGAGAATAATTCCACGGCTCATTCACCAAACATAGTAGTTAGTTCTATTAAAAGTCATCTTACTCTATGTACCTGTGGAAAATGCGTTGGAAGGCCACCACCATACTAAGAGTATTACAAAAGTATGATTTATGAGAGTTGTGTGAAACCTTCCCTTACGGACACTCCCCAAACATGGACTGAAATAATATCAACTCTTGTTTACAGCCCAGTCTGAGAGTCCTAAAGCTTGCCTATCTCTTGAATATGGACAGAACTGGCATTTTGAGACCTAATACACTATAGGCCTACTGTGTGTTTCAAAAATGGAAAAATAAGTTTTGAGGACTGTACAGAAATGTACTGCATTGTCAAGAAGATAAGGGTTCCACAGAACTGTAACTTTACCTTGTCTCCTCTCACATGTCAGTTTTTTGTCTCCAGTGTCATGGCATCTGAACACAAAGGTATTTCAACTATGAAAATTCAATAAAAGCACTATAAATCAGCTTACCAGGCAGTGAAGGAATTGAAGAAATTTGCCCACTGATAAAACAGTTATAGGCTACTTCTGAACAAAAAATCATTTGCGCAAAGTGTAGATGACAAAGCCTGAGCAGCCTTTTTAAGGGAACTTGTTAATGCTGTACTGTCCGACTCGTTGGCTGAATGGTCAGCGCACTGGCCTTCGGTTCAGAGGGTTCCGGGTTCGATTCCTGGCCGGGTCGAGGATTTTAACCCTAATTGGTTAATTCCAATAGCTCGGGGGCTGGGTGTGTGTGTGTGGCATATTTAACATTAGAAATCATCCTAGGTAGGGCCCTCATCTTCACAGATAAGCAGGTCGCCGAATAGGCCGTCTACTAGAAAAAGACCTGCACCAGGTCTCTCCAGAGGCCATACACCATTAATTAATGCTGTACTGTATATTTATTTGCAAGTTAATAATACAAACCTTAACTAGTGCATAACTTACTTTACACCTATTATAAAATGACATGATCCTTCCTTCTGACCCTTTCTAACTTAAAGTTTTAAAGTATTAATACCATACTTAAAATTCATTTAAAAAGTTAAAGTATACATAACACATGTTATAAATTTACAGTTAGACTGGGCAGTCTCCTTCGAAATAGAGTATATCTTCAATTTGCACACAAAAAGTTATGTCCCTTCGATGTTTGTAAATGAGATGTTTCAATGTAGATATCGCACACAAGCATGAATGAAAAATGTGAAATATTCTGCTAGCAACAGGGGATTCGTTTTAACTTCCCTCTTTCCCAAAATCAAGTTTAGGAATGTTTGTTATCTTGATACGACACACTCTTTGCTATTCAATATATCTACCAACAGGGACAACAATGTTGTGGTGGGTTGTCAGAGTCCTTAAATTAAAATGGCAACTAAGAGAGGTAGCATGTTTTACTATCAACTAAAATTATTATTTATAGATATTTATAAGTTCTGAGTTTTCCACTTCACAGAGTTTGTACTCACAAAGGTGGTCAAAAACGAAGTCATCTTGTAAGTCACACTCCTTCTCCGCAGTATGGCCTCTCACAGGGTGATGTCTTTCACTTCGCGCAATCAAGACTGTTTTGTGCAATCGTCTCGTAACTAACACACATTCACTCACGACTGACTCAAAATAGACCGTCTCTTGCCAGCGAAAGATTCCATTTCCATATCTTCTGGGAACTTCTTACATGGCTGACCAACTTCCAGCTTATAATAAGGAACTTCCTTATTGCATGCCTCAACAATTTTCTGGGAGTATTGTTCTCCTCGCTGCTAACCCTGCACATCTTGTAGTCTTCTGCCAATTATCACAATATTAACAGCTTTAAATTATATGACTCTCAAATATTTTCTTACAGTTTCAAACTAGTGCCATAACATCATCACTATACCCACTTCAAACATTTCTTCTACTTGCTTTAAATGTCAATTGTCTTTCAGGAATTCACACTGAAGAAGTTTAAAGTCTCTTATTAAAGGTGAGCAAATCAATCTAATACATGAGAAGGATATGACAGTCCTGATAATTAAATTAATAAATATGCCATCCCCCTATTCAAAACAGAAATGTTATTAAAATCATTCAAGAAAAGCAGAAGAATTGAAATAACTTTCTCCTCTGCAAGATTATTTTGGTATAAATAACATAACTTTATCAATCCTCTTCTTCTTCTTTTTCTTCATCCATTCCCTTTTCCAGATTCTCTCTGGGTAAGGTAGCATACCAAAGCCCTCCACCTTACTCGATCTTTCCACCATTCCTCTTCTAGTACTTTATTGCTATCAACTCCTCCATTTGCAATACAGTCCACAACAGAGCTCCTCCATCTCAGTTTAGGCCGTCCCCTAGCCCTCTTTGCAGTCTCTGTATCCACGAATGTTCTCTTTGGTATGCTCTCTTCTGGCATTCTCATCATGTGTCCAAACCATTTTAGCTTTGCTATATCAATCTCTTCTTGAAGTTTACACACTCCCACGCTTCTCCTTATTTCCTCCATTTCGTATTCTATCTCGTCTTGCCTTTCCCTGTATGTTCCTCAAGAACCTTATTTCAGCTGCTTGTATCTTACTTTGGTTCCGCTTAGTCAACGTCATGGCTGCAGAAGCATAGGCCAGTATAGGTTTATAATAGGACGAGTATAAAACCTTCTTGCACTTCAATGGCACATCTTTGTTTCAATGTTTCTCACACACTGGTAGAAACTTACAGACTGCTGTATTCTTAAATCAATTTCTCCATCCAAATTTCCATCTTGTGACATCATGCTGCCCAAATATTTAAAATTTGTCACTACTTCAAGAGGTTCATTTCCTATTTTTATGACTGCCCTGGATTTTATGTCACCTTTCGTCATGATCAAAGTCTTGCTTTTCGCAGTACTAATCTTCATTCCAAAATTTCTTATCTCCTCATTCTATAAATCAACTTGTGTCTGTACTTCCTCTTCATTATCTCCACAAACTACAATATCATCGGAAAAGAGCGTAGACTTTACTAGCTTGCCCATCATCTTCTCCTTGATATTATGTAGAATTCTATCCATGATGATAATGAAGAGTAAGGGAAACAATACACTTCCCTGTCCTAAGCCTATCTCAACTCTGAACCATTCAGTTTGACCCACTTTGGTTCTAACACAGCTTTTGCAATTTTGATACAATGGTATTACCAACTGGGTTGTTTCATTCCCAATCTGTGCCTCTGTCAATGTTTTCCATACCAGATTCCTTGGGACACTGTCGTATGCCTTTTCAATGTCTAGAAACGTTACTAGTATGTCCTTTCCATATTCCCAATACTTTTCCATCATTTGATGCAATGTAAATATTGGGTCAAATGTGGACCTGCCTCCTCTGAATTCATACTGGTGTTCTGCCAATTTTCCCTTTACTCTGTCTCTTATTCATTTATCCAAGATTCTTTCAAGGATCATAGCTGTATGAGGTATCAGTGTCACTCCTCTGTAATTTTCACATTGCTTCCTGTCTCCTTTCTTGAAAATGGGTATAATGACCCCTTTCGTCCACTCGTTTGGAACAGACTTTTCTCTCCATATCACTCTGAAGAGTCTATGCAACCACTGCAGACCAACTTCTCCTGCTGCTAATTATCATCTCTATGGTGACCTCGTTAATTCCAGCTGCCTTGCCTCGTTTCATTCTTTTAATGGTCCACTCATTCTCAGCCATGGACACCTCGTTTTCCTTATCTTCCATCTGCACTAAATCTGGTTCTTTCATTTCTCCTTGTACCGAGGTATTTTGCACTTGTAAAGCTGTTCAAAGTATTTTCCCCACCTCTGCAATGTACGCTGCTTCTGCGTCATCCCTTCCTCCTGTTCATTTTTAATGAAGTTATCACCTTCACCTGGGTTTTTTTTCTTTTTTACCCACTGGAATAAGATCTTTTTGCTTCCGGTTGTATCTTCTTGCAAAGATTCAGTGAATTTTTGCCAGCATTTCTTTTTCACTTCTTGAACAACCTTGGAGCACTCCTTCTTGCAGTGCCTGTATTCTGATTTGTATTCTATTGTTCTGTTGTTGTTCTTTATCAATCTTATTAAAAAATATAATCAAACAAGGGCTAGATCCACGGCTAGACTTTGGATGTTTAGGTCGTTAAGACTTATTTTCTAGGAACCTAAAACAAGACTCTAAAAATTACCAACTAGGCACTAAAAATATAGTTTTAGGCAAGTAAAATACAATTTCAAGCAGCTAAAAACAGAACCTATGTGCCAACTATTATTACAGTAATTGTATTAATTATTACCATATACAACAACAAAACTACTGTAGTTAGAAACTGTTTTTATGGAGTCTTAAATAACATGTAAATTAAGTAATTATTGTTGTGTGGGTGGTGATATATTAATGTCAACCTTACAATAATTCAATTATTCAATTAACACTTATAGGAAGATTGAGTAAAAACAAGGTACAAGTGACCAAAAAAAAAAAAAATTGGAAGTAGTAGTGTGGTATAGTTACCTGATTTCTATTCTAAATGTGATAAAAATATGGCAAGAGATATGTATGGAAACAAGTGGAATAAACATACAGTATTTGAAAAAGTACCACAGCAAGTATATTTGTACTTCAAATGCATTTTTCACAAATATAACTTGTACCAACTCCTCAATATTTTTTTTTTTTCTTTCAGGAATTCCTTCCTTCCTATAACAAAACTATTATAAGATCTTTGAAACAAACCTAACCTATGATATTAAGAACTTCAATGACTGACTGACTGACTGACTGACTGATTTCATTTCATTGCTGCATATCCAAACTTTAAAACTATAAAAATGATCGTAGGTTTCCATTCTAAGATCTGAGGAAGTACTGTGTACATCCCTGAACTTCACCAGGTCATCACAAACAAAATTAAATTTGGCTCATATGTTCATAGCTCTGAAAGATTTCACCACGGGTCCACTATAAATGCTTTAATTAAATTGCTTCTTACACCTCACATCCACATCATGTCATCAGCACCACTGAGTGTGTGTGGAAAGCGTCTGGTAACCTGTGCCACTGTGTAAATGTTATTAAGAACACTTGGCTGAGAATTTGTGTGTGTGTGTGTTTAACATAGCACTACTAACACATCGAAGCATTTCGGCGATGCATGAGTGTGAAAGGGCTAATTAAGGTACGACCCCAGCATTTGTCTGGAGTGAAAATGGGAAACCACGGAAAACAGGGATGCTGACAGTGGGATTTCAACCCACCATCTCATGAATGCAACCTCACAGTTATGCGACCGACCATAACTGTGTAACCGACTCACTAAGTGATGAGAAAAGTTATCAAAAATTTATGCGTTGGTTGTTCATTTCTTTGACGTTTTCTTAATCAAAAAATACATAATATGTATGTACCTGTATTAAAATATGATGGCACCACAGCTAACATTACATTCTTCAAAGTGACATTTTTTAATCTTTATGTATGCAATTGTTAGGAACCAAACTCAGGATATATCTTTAATTGTGCTGGAAGCTACAGAAAAAGACTTTTCAAGATATACATTTTTCCCTAAAATATATGTAATATGATTAACCCCCTCCACATGTTTGAAGGGGAAAACATCTTTTCTTTTTGAGAGCCCATTTCAATACTTTCTGAATACATACTGTATGTGATTAACTTGCACAAAAAAAAAAAACAATTATCACTCAAAGTAATATCTTCTGTTAAACTGTATCTAAAGTTGTGGCAAATATTTGAATTTTTACATGAGATTTGCTGTTATTTGCACTCCTGGTGATGAACTAAGTGAGACCGATAGTTAAAGTCAACAGGTGAATAAAGTTTGTTAGCCTTGCAAATGGGCCTGAAAACATGCAGATTTCATGTTCAAATCCTCTTATGGAGTCTGGGATATTATGAGTGCAAACATAGTATCTTTGATAGAGTGGGAACTCCTTATTAACTCTGTACATATTTTATTCATTACACTCTGTAATTTGAACTTTCCATGAAATGCAATTTACTTCATGCTGTGCCATCCTACAAACAAGTTATGAACTGCTCTATGTTAATTACATTCAAGAGCCTCCGTGGCTCAGGCAGCAGCGTGCCAGCCTCTCACCGCTGGGTTCCATGGTTCAAATCCTGGTCACTCTATGTGAGATTTGTGCTGGACAAAGCGGAGGCAGGACAGGTTTTTCTCCGGGTACTCCAGTTTTCCCTGTCATCTTTCATTCCAGCAACACTCACCAATATCATTTCATTTGTCATTCAGTAATCCTTGCCCCAGAGGAGTGCGACAGTCTTCGGCAGCCGGCACAATTCCTATCCTCATAGCTAGATGGGGGCTTTATTCATTCCATTCCTGACCCGGTTGAATGACTGGAAACAGGCTGTGGACTTTCATTTTCATTACATTCATGATGTTGACCATGTAACATGGGCAAAGTAAATCAAGTATACATTTATCAAAATGAGCAGGATCATCATACTTGAACATACAGTCCCAACAATAGAAGAAAGCGTGATTGTGGGAAAACCTAACAACAAGGTCTGAACTTCAGATGTCACGGTGCTGATTGAAACCGTTTGCCTGCTAACAAAAGTATGTTATTAATGAAAATATTTTCTTCACATATACTACATCATTTCAAAATTGTGTGGAATTTAAGCAGGACACTGACAGCAGTTTGGAAACAAGTTACAAATCAAGTCGTATGTAGAAAGATTGGAACACACGATAGGATGACATGTCAGTGCAGGAAGAAGCACACAAGGTCAAGGGCAATCTCAGCATGAATGTCCTGATGAACCTGGGAAGTACAAATGACCTCAGAAGAAATGGATCAATGTGGAAATAGTCCTTGTCCTTGTGTTCTCATGTCCTTACTGACCTGTCATTGTGTTCCTAGATATGTCTTGAATCGTCAAAAGTATGGAAATAGCATTCCAAAACTTGGGCAACATGATGAAATACACCATACGAGGGAAAAATAAAATAAAAGTTGTAAAGCTTAGTTAGTACATGGAAATATATCACACTATGAAAAATAGTCCACTTGTATGTATACTGTAGATAACTGTAAAAAGAATTTCTCATCACATACTATAAGAACATTTACAGACAAAACAAACAATTATAAACACCTGTAAATGATGATATAACCCCTTCAAAGAGCACATGTTCTTCCATCATATACAGTGAGTTTCACCCCCAGTAAATGAACTCATTGGCAAGAGACTAAGACTGAACACACCCCACTATTAAGGTAAGATGCACTACTCAAACAAAGGGCCATTAACTTTATCAGAGCTGTTAATTAAAAGTTGCCCCAAGCCTTCTAGGCTGTGGTTTTCTCCCAACAGGTCCACTAATCAATATCTGCCTTCAGCTCAACATGCAACACTTCCACAGAGTGAAGGGTGGCATGAATAATGACACCACACACTCCACCCCTTGTACTTAGGTGAGCAGGGAAATTAACATGGCTGTCCATCACATGGAGAAGGAGCTGTGCAAACTATCAAACCCTACCCTCTGAAAAAGGCTTGTGCAGACTTCGTTAAAGAGATGTAAGTGGTACTTCCCAGCAAATAATATACAAAGTATAACAAACTGAGATTAAGTAAGCAGTACCAACTATGTGAAAATGAATTTGTTATTGTCCTTTTCTGTTTTAATGTTTGTCCTCATCTCTCACTTCTGTTCCCCACTCATCCCACCCAGAGCTGTCTTACTTGTCTTGCTGGTGTAGTTGTTCCTGCCACTGTTTTAATCTTTCTCTCTGATTTTTAAATTAAATGAAACAATGTTATAAAAAAGATTTTTGAAATATGCATTCCTATAGTCAGTGTATATCTAAATTCAACTGGTTATTTCAGAAATAACATATGTAACATTTTATCGGTTTAGAGTTAGACTCAGATTCATGTACACAATGCACACACTCATAATTTCATTTAGAAATGATTCATGTGGAATGTGCTCTGCTCAACAGAAACAACAGATGTTCTGGTACAGAGAAGTTATGTTTGATATGGTTGGCTGTTTTCCTTAGGTTATCGTATGTTTCCACTCGGTCATTGTTGACAGTTGCAGTTTGATATTCCAGCCTTATAAAGATAGCAAGATTTTAGCATGACTTTTTAAAAGCATGAACTTTTCTTAAGAACATTTACAACATTCTTGTTTCAATTTTAAATATTTTTAACTATGATATATGTCAACTTTTAGCAACCTACTGAAGATGATCCAATTGGGATCGAAACATGTATAGATATGACAAATGTGAAATTTAAGTTTTCTAAATTTTATACCATAATGTATTGAATAAGGAGGATACTGTTTAATAATAGATAATTGTTATAGTAATTTAAAGATTATTAGCACTCCGTACTAATACACTGGTGGACACTTCGACTATCCTTGAACTTACATACCGAGTTTCGAGAAATTCTTTCAAGCTGTTTTCGAGTGAAGTCTTAAACAGACAAACAGATGAAAACTGATCTGAGACTATTTCAACTTCTGTATACCTGAGATAAGGACAAAGTACAAAGCAAAAAGTCTGATTTGTACTCACAAAACAATTTTATTTATACTGATGTTACTCACCATGGTGTTGCAGTTATTAACCAGTTTGTCCCACGAACCAGCCCATTCTGAAAATGCAAAGAGAATACAACACAATTATACTCACATATCCTCCTTGCACAAAATACATATCTGGATTTAAATAACGGTAAATCATCTACATGTGATTGGCCTCATGGAGGGCATCCGGCCACAGATTGCAGCAGCAGAAGAAGAATGACAGTCAACTATTTCTCACAGTATTACCATTAATACATGTCTAACCTTCATTGCTAGAGTGCATCATCAATTTGTAAGTAATGGAAAGAAAGAAATGAATGGGAAATCCAGACATATACAAAAAGAAATGAACATAACAGAATAAATTACTGAGCTTGTCAGGGGCTGAAAAGAAATGGATGTTGCAAAACTGGGATTGGGAAGGAGAGAGTCAATCTATTTGAAGACGGCAAGATATGAAGATGTGCTTTCTTGTTTCATGTTTGTCCTCCCATCCTTTTCTGTTGCTCCTCTTCCAATGCTGACCTGTCATTAAGTTTATCCTATGATGTTTTTCGTTCTTTCTACAATCTGCTTTACGTTGCACCAACACAGATAGGTAATAATAATAATAATAATAATAGTTGTTTTTACGTTCCATTAACTACTTCTACAGTTTTTGAAGGCGCCGAGGTGCCAGAATTCAGTCCTGCAGGAGTTCTTTTACGTGCCAGTAAATCTACCGACGCGAGGCTGACGTATTTGAGCACCTTCAAATACCACCGGACTGAGCCAGGATCGAACCTGCCAAGTTGGGGTCAGAAGGCCAGCACCTCAACCGTCTGAGCCACTCAGCCCAGCACACAGATAGGTCTTATGGTGCTGATGGGAGAGGAAAGAGCCAGAAATGAGAAGGAAGCGACAGTGACCTTAATTAAGGTTTACCTGGTGTGAAAATGGGAAAACACGGAAAACCATCTTCGGGACTGCCGACAGTGGGGTTCGAACCCACTATCTCCCGAATGCAAGCTCACAGCTGTGAGCCGCTAACCGCATGACCTTCTTGTTCAGTATATCCTATTATGTGTTCATGTTTCTATCTTAGTATTTTATTTAATAATCATCTTCACTAGATGGTTGATTGCTACAGAGACTTACAGTAATTGAAAATCTTCAACATTTTTGATACTTTTTATTTGCTTTTTAGCAAATTAATTAATTATAAACAATACATGTTTCGTTCTCACTTGAGAACATATTCAGCTGTTGTTAAGCTTGGGTGAATTGCTACGTTTTTGAGTACATTATTTTCAGGTACATTGTTCCCCTTAAAAACTATTTGAATATAAATTGAATGATGTTAAAACAATGTGGGGGGTTAATGGGTTGATGAAATGAGACAGGATGAATACATGGTTAGCCTACTTAAAAAACTATATCTATTCATTGGAATAGTTGTTAAAAGTTTCAACTCTGTTACACTAAAAATATCTGTTTGTCTTCCAGCAGCTTCAAACGTAGCCCCTCCAGGGTCACGGTAGAATTGGAGTTTAACAACAGTAAGAAATTGAGACGAAGTTCCCTTCTAAAAAAATGAACGGCAATCAGCTTCATAGTTCCACATTAGACTCAATTTAGGGCACATTAAGCAAGCTCAAAATAAATAACAGCCAACCTGGAACGAGTGAAAGAAATGAACATTGAACAATAATTAGAACAGTGTCAAGAAGTCAATCATTTTTTAAAAACCTTTTAACTGGAAGACAAACAGATATTTTGTGTAACAGAGTTGAAACTTTTAACAACTATTCCAATGAATAGATATAGTTTTTTAAGTAGGCTAACTATGTATTCAACCTGTCTCATTTCATCAACCCATTAACCCCCCCCCCCCACATTGTTTTAACATCATTTAATTTATATTCAAATAGTTTTTAAGAAGAACAATGTACCTGAAAATAATGTACTCAAAAACTTAGCGATTGACCTAAGCTTAACAACAGCTGAAGATGTTCTCAAGTGAGAACAAAACATGTACTGTTTATAATTAACTAATTTGCTAAAAAGCAAATAAAAAGTATCAAAAATGTTGAAGATTTTCAATTACTGTAAGTCTCTGTGATTATAATTTGAGACGGAAAATGAAGCTGATTACTTGCAATGGTTGACTGCCGTCGGTGGAACAGAGGTCGTGACCCGAAGATTGATTTCAGCTGAGGCAGTCACTTCTGAAGAAAAGGCCAAAATCTGGGCATTCTATATCATAATATTTAGACTCATCTACGTTCATTAACATGACAGTCTCTTGCGTTCATGCCATTGAAACGGGACAAAATGTAAGAAAACTTTAAGTTTTGAAAAAACTTTCCTCTGCTTCCACACAAGTAAACCATGAATGAACACAACTGTTCTCTTGGATTCCTTGCAGTTTGTCTCATTGATCCATGTTATCCAAGTCAAAGATGATATTGTTGTTGTTATTATTCAGTTCGCAATTTCACTTCTCTCCTGGTTTGGGTTATGAATCCATCAGTGCCTGTCTCTCCACCACTCTTTTCCTGCTTATAATATTTCTTCTATCTTTCCTCCTCTCTTCCCTACACCGTCCTCCACCTTTCGGGGCCTTGCTTGTGGTCTCTTTCCTGTGGTTTCTCTGTGAATACTTTATCTGGAACTCGATCTTCTCTCATTTGCATCACATATCCATACCATTTCAGCTTACTTGTTTCTGTCCTGTGGTTTTGATACTCCAGTACTCTTTCTACTTTTTATTTCTAGTCTTCCCTACAACACCTCTGGAATTTGGTCTTCACTGCCTTAACTATACTCTCATCTCATTTTGTTGTTGTCCATGTACCTGCTGCACCTTACAGGAAGAATACAAAACTTCCTTCTTAGAACTTCTTGGCTCAGCATAAAATGCCTCACACTCTCGTAGAAGCCATTGCTTGCCGTATTATCTTTTTAATCTAATCTATGAAATGTTCACAACTTCTAATGATTTTCAATTTACTGTTAACTTTCTGGTTTATTCTTCTCTATGAATATTTTCATTCCAAATCCTTTTATTACCTCATTCCATACATTAACTTTTTCATTTCATTTTCTCTCCATATCATTGTCATCTGCAAATAGTAGGGCTTTTGCTGTGTTTCTTTCCATCTTGTATTTTATACAATTGCAGATTCCACCTACAAACGTGATATAGAGTACCACAAAATATAAATTTCATCTTTCCATATTGACAGCTAAACTAATATTATTTAAATCACTATAACAATGATTTATTAGTGAACATATGTTTTTCTACCAGTGAATGAAAATTAAGTGTAGTATTTATATCAACGGGTGGTAAAATAGGTCCTTTTCTAGAATAGGATTCTTTAAGTTCATTCAGTTACTTGTTTAAAATTTCTTGCTTCCGAGACAATGTAGAGACATAATGTATTGAATAAGGAGGATACTGTTCAATAACAAATCATTGTTATAGTGATTTAAAGAATATTAGCGATTAAGAGTATGCGGTACAGTACGCTTCCCTGTTTACGTCCTGTTCTGCATCAAACCATTTTGTTCATAATATCAACTTATTATGTTTGTTATGCATAATTGAACTGTGTAAATGATATTTCTGATATTATTATTCATACATACATACATACATACATACATACATACATACATACATACATACATACATACATACATACATACATTATCATTATAGACTGTTATGCCTTTCAGCGTTCAGTCTGCAAGCCTCTGAGAATTTACTAAACGTCGCCACAATCCTCGATTTGCAACTAGTTTTGTGGCCTCATTTAGTTCTATACCTCTTATCTTTAAATCGTTAGAAACAGAGTCTAACCATCATCGTCTTCGTCTCCCTCTACTTCTCTTACCCTCCATAACAGAGTCCATTATTCTCCTAGGTAACCTATCCTCCTCCATTCGCCTCACATGACCCCACCACCAAAGCCGGTTTATGCGTACAGCTTCATCCATCGAGTTCATTCCTAAATTAGCCTTTATCTCCTCATTCCGAGTTCCCTCCTGCCATTGTTCCCACCTGTTTGTACCAGCAATCATTCTTGCTACTTTCATGTCTGTTACTTCTAACTTATGAATAAGATATCCTGAGTCCACCCAGCTTTCGCTCCCGTAAAGCAAAGTTGGTCTGAAAACAGACCGATGTAAAGATAGTTTCGTCTGGGAGCTGACTTCCTTCTTACAGAATACTGCTGATCGCAACTGCGAGCTCACTGCATTAGCTTTACTACACCTTGATTCAATCTCATTTACTATATTACCATCCTGGGAAAACACACAACCTAAATACTTGAAATTATCGACCTGTTCTAGCTTTATCACCAATCTGACATTCAATTCTGTTGGATTTCTTACCTACTGACATCAATTTAGTCTTCGAGAGGCTAATTTTCATACCATACTCATTGCACCTATTTTCAAGTTCCAAGATGTTAGACTGCAGGCTTTCGGCACAGTCTGCCATTAAGACCAAGTCGTCAGCATAGGCCAGGCTGCTTACTACATTTCCACCTAACTGAATCCCTCCCTGCCATTTTATACCTTTCAGCATATGATCCATGTAAACTACAAACAGCAAAGGTAAAAGATTACACCCTTGTCTAACTCCTGTAAGTACCCTGAACCAAGAACTCACTCTACCATCAATTCTCACTGAAGCCCAATTGTCAACATAAATGCCTTTGATTGATTTTAATAATCTACCTTTAATTCCATAGTCCCCCAGTATAGCGAACATCTTTTCCCTCGGTACCCTGTCATATGCTTTCTCTAGATCTACGAAACATAAACACAACTGCCTATTCCTCTCGTAGCATTTTTCAATTACCTGGCGCATACTGAAAATCTGATCCTGACAGCCTCTCTGTGGTCTGAAACCACACTGGTTTTCATCCAACTTCCTCTCAACGACTGATCACACCCTCCCTTCCAAGATGCCAGTGAATACTTTGCATGGTATACTAATCAATGAGATACCTCGATAGTTGATGCAATCCTTCCTGTTCCCTTGCTTATAGATAGGTGCAATTACTGCTTTTGTCCAATCTGAAGGTACCTTACCAACACTCCACGCTAATTTGACTACTCTATGAAGCCATTTCATCCCTGCCTTCCCACTATACTTCACCATTTCAGGTCTAATTTCATCTATTCCTGCTGCCTTATGACAATGGAGTTTATTTACTATCCTTTCCACTTCCTCAAGCATAATTTCACCAACATCATTTTCCTCCTCCCCATGAGCTTGACTGTTTGCAACACCACCATGATGATTTCCTTTTACATTGAGAAGATGTTCAAAATATTCCCTCCACCTCTCCAGTGATTCCCTGGGATCTGTTATGAGTTCACCTGAATTACTCAAAACACTGTTCATTTCCTTTTTCCCTCCCTTCCCAAGATTCTTTATTACTGCCCAGAAAGGTTTCCCTGCTGCTTGACCTAGCCTTTCCAGGTTATTACTAAAATCTTCCCATGACTTCTTTTTGGATTCAACAACTATTTGTTTCGCTCTGTTTCTTTCATCTACGTACAAATCCCTGTCTCCCTCGGCCCTTGTTTGGAACCATTTCTGATAAGCCTTCTTTTTACGTTTACAGGCTGCTCTCACTTCATCATTCCACCAAGATGTTCACCTTTTCCCATCTTTACACACAGTTGTTCCTAGGCATTCCCTTGCTGTTTCTACTACAGCATCCCTGTATGCCACCCATTCACTTTCTATATCCTGAACCTGCTTACTGTCAACTGTTCAAAACTTCTCACTAATCATATCCATGTACTTCTGTCTAATTTCCTCGTCCTGGAGATTTTCTACCCTTATTCGTTTGCAGACAGATTTCACTTTCTCTAGCCTAGGCCTAGAGATACTTAGTTCACTACAGATCAGATAGTGGTCTGTATCATCGAAAAATCCACAAAAAACTCGTACATTCCTAAAAGATTTCCTGAATTCAAAGTCTGTTAAGATATAGTCTATTATGGATCTGGTACCCCTAGCCTCCCATGTGTAGCGGTGAATAGCCTTATGCTTGAAGAATGTATTCGTAACAGCTAAACCCATACTAGCACAGAAGTCCAGCAAACGCTTCCCATTCCCATTAGCTTCCATATCTTCCCCACATTTACCAATCACCCTTTCGTATTCTTCAGTTCTATTCCCAACTCTCGCATTGAAATCGCCCATTAGCACTATTCTAACCTTGCTGTTCACCCTGACCACGATGTCACTCAATGCTTCATAAAACTTGTCAACTTCATCCTCATCTGCACCCTCACATGGTGAATACACGGACACAATTCTTGTCCTAATTCCTCCCACTGACAAATCTACCCACATCATTCGCTCACTTACGTGCCTAACAGAAACTATGTTGCGTGCAATGGTATTCCTGATAAAGATTATTATTTAATTATTTAGTAATAATAATCATCTTGACTTTTACACAATTTTGCGTGCAAAACTTTTATTATAATTGAAAAAGGACACAAATGAGATAGCAATTCACGACTCTCCTGTGAGTTCCAGTCATCATACATCTCATCTGTTGAGACCATGTGCTACAGTTTACGAGATACAGTACAGGCAGTTTTCCATCATCCTCATACGATTGGAGTCAATGTTGGCAGAGACAGGATTCAAGCCCTGAATCAAGTGGACAGAGGTAAACTGTAACAATATCTCTAAGGAAACAATCTCCTTTATGTATAAAAACTGGTGCTTTGGAGCCCCTATCCACTGCAGCTGGGAAGTAACATCTGGACAAAGAGGACTTTCTATTCAATTCTACACAAACACAAAATAATTGATGAAATACACAATGATCTATAAAACTGCAGTGTGGAACATTCTTCTCTTTCTCACCAGCAGGGGAGAGGGTTCAATGATTCATCACATCTTTATGTATGAGGGACCTGCAGTACAAAATATTGACTGGACTCTAATTTGCATGTACAGGCTGCACATAAAATATGCACCTCTCCTGACAGCACAGCAAAATATCTAATTAATAAATAAAACGAGAAAACAAACCCAAGGAAAATAGTGCAATCAATAGCAAACTTAATATGCAGTAGTGTAGGTAATACGAGGTGTGTTCAAAAAAAGACCGAACTGTGGCTAGAAAAACTTTATTATGTAGCTTACATCATTTCACAGACTGTCCCCTTCAAAATAGTCCCTTGCACTATCAACAGCATGTTGCCAACGTTTCTTTCACTTTTGGAATGCTTCCTGGAATGAACTTTCTTTGATGGCGCGAAGTTGCCTCGTCACATTCTCCTTGATCTCTTCAATGCCTTGGAAACGATGTCCTTTCAAGGTGGTTTTCAATTTGGGGAATAAGAAAAAGTCTGCTGGAGCCAAGTCGGGAGAATAGGGCGGATGGGGCACAACAGGAATTTGGTGTTTTGCCAGATAACTGCGGACTGAGAGAGAGGCATGTGCTGGCGCATTGTCATGGTGCAACATCCAGGATTTGTTTTCCTACAGTTCAGGCCTCTTCCTGCGCACAGCATCTCTCAAATGCGTTAAAACATTCTGGTACAGTTCTCTGTTCACTGTCTGGCCTCGGGGTACAAACTCGTGATGGACAATGCCTTTCCAATCAAAAAACACAATCAGCATCACCTTGATGTTTGAACGACTCATTCGTGCTTTTTTCGGTCGAGGAGAACCTTTCCCCACCCACTGTGATGATTGCCTTTTGGTTTCGACATCGTAACCGTACACCCACGTCTCATCTCCAGTGATGATGTTCTTCAGGAAGTTGTCATCAGCATCTGCGTTAGCAAGCATTTCCTGACTGATGCTGACTCGGTTCTCTTTTTGATCGTCAGTCAGCAAACGAGGGACAAATTTAGCACTGACGCGCCGCATCTGAAGTTTTTCGGTTAAAATTGCATGACATGATCCTACGCTGATGCACACCTGATCAGCAACCTCTCGGACTGTCAAACGATGATTTCCACGAATCACTTCACGAACTCTCTCAACATGGCGGTCGTCTGTTGATGTGGAAGGTCGCCCAGGCCTAGGGTCTTCAGTGACAGACGTTCTACCGTCTCTGAAACGTTTAAACCACTCGTAGCATTGTGTACGACTCATGCATTCCTCCCCGTATGCTAGCTTCAACATTTCAAATGTTTCCACAACTTTGAAGCAGAACTTCACGCACACGCATTGTTCCTCAAGCTGTTTCATTATAGAATTCGACGAACATGTGACACACGCAATCACATGCAGGCAATGGAATGCGAAAAGCAGCGGTCTGTTGTCAGAAGTTGCCGCTAGGCGCCGCCACAGTCACAACTCGCTCAATGTTGCGGTTTGCGCGCAATTTACAAAGTTCGGTCTTTTTTTGAACACACTTCGTAGTTGTTTTTAAGTATTAACTTCAAGATTATCAGTCTTAGCTTGAAATATAGCTCTTTTTTCCAAAAATAAGGAACAGAAGTTAAGCTCATGTTTCTTATTATTGAGAGGATGATTTCAGGAAACAGAATAGCTGCCTGAACTAAAATGAGTACAACGTCTGTGGTTCTAATACTGATCTAAATTTGTTCTGTCACAGAAAGGAACAAACAAATGCCAAACCAAGCCATATTCAATAGGATAAAAACAATGATATGTCAGAAGAGGGTGATGATGGTGGTGATTATTGTTTTAAGACGAAGTAGAATTAGGCAATCCAAGTGACCTTGCTCTGGTAATGAAGTAGACCATTCAACCAGCAACTCAACACTGAGTGTTGTATGTTGGGTATTTAGCCTGAAGGCTGGTTTGGTCCTCCACAGCTATGCCAACAGCTGTTATAAATGGTCTAGGCATCACTGAAAAGACATACCATAATAAGAAGCGAAGTCATTTCCTGTTGCTTTCCTCGCTGTGTCAAAAGTTGCTATTACATATCAGTCTGCCAAGTCCACTGAAATGCAGGCACCAACCGACCCTATGAGCAATATTTTTACACCATTCATACCAGGGACTGGCTGCATAAGGAATGGTATTACTAAGCATTGCTCATACCTCAGTCACTTTCATACTGCCCAACAAAAAAAAAAAAAAAAAAAAAAAAAAAGGATGAGACTGAGACAGGTCAAAGAAAGTAACAAATTTATTCTATCCCATACCAGAAGACACAGTGCACTGTAAACACTACATCCCGCCAGCAAAGGGATGGCAGCAGGAAACAACCTGACACCCTGAGAAGGCCAATGGCCCCCATCAGATAGACGTTGTACCCCAGGTTAGGAGCGGCCTTTTGGATCTCATAGACATTTGGTAAGGACATGCGATCATAAAAACGTTGCTCCAGGATCAACAATGGTTGTGGTGGTGGTGATCATTGTTTTAACAGGAAGTACTAGCCAACCATCCTCTATGTAACACTAACCTGAGAGTAAAAATGGAAGGAAGCCGACACTTCGAAAAATGAAGATATCTGCCAAAGAAAGACAAGGGCCATGAAGGATGTGAAAATAAAAGACTCCCTAGGCCTCGAATGCTCTAATACCATCAGAGTCGAAAAGGGGGGAAAAAAGTTGACCAAGTGAGGTCAGATAGGATAGATAAAAATGAGGATCCTGGCATAAGTGGAAGCAATTCCAGGACTCAGTGCCCTGTGGTTGCCACACTCCCAAGATGAGAGCCTCTGGGGCCCCTTTTAGTCACCTCTTACGACATACAGGGGATACCATGAGTGTTATTCTACATCCCCCACACACAGGGGGACTGTTTAAAGTAATATCTATGAAAGTAGATTCTTGTTGATGAGATATATAGTAAAACAGTTGGATAAAAATACATAGGGTTATAGGGTAGTATATTTCTTTTTTTTTCTTTCTTTTCAACAACTGGCTTTACGTCACATTGACACAGATAAGTCTTATGGCGACAATAGGAGGGAAGCAGCCTGGCGTGAAAATGGGAAACCACTGAAAACCATCTTCACGGCTGCCAACAGTGGGGTTCGAACCCACTATCTTCCGCATACTGGATACTACAAGTCATTAATCTCATATTTGGTCCGTATTGACGACAGTGATTACATATAATTTTAAAAAATATTTGTTTAATGTCAACCTAGTCAATACTTACTGGATACTAGCCGCACTTAAGCGACTGCATCTATCGAGCTTGGTAGTATATCTTCTCATCAGTGTGATTCGTCACAGCATTTAACTACCAAACACACAAGACTGAATTACATAGAAAGGAGGTTAGTAGTTACTGTATATTAGAGTTATACTGTTAGTTTGCTTTCCTGAAGGAAATACACCATTGACTCTGAAGATTACATAACAGGCAAGACACATTCAAGGGCAGTGGAAAACCCATTTCATTAATTTCTGAATAACTTGGTTCTGTTGATGATTGAATTTCTCACACTTGAAAATAATATGGTTAGGTGTACAGACTAGTTTACAACATTCTCAGCTAATTGACTAGATCACCTTTATTCTAAATAAATTAATGTTCATTAGTAAGTAGTTCGTCTTGTGATAGAAGAATTACATTTACCTTCCTAGACTGTGCTACGTGGTGGCAAACTCACCAAAGTTTTCCAAAGTGCTCAGATTATTTTCTTACAGCGCTATGCGGCAAAACACGGAATTATTGCTTCCCAGCATATCCGAAGATGTACCTTCCCACAAGAGGTCGAGGATGACCGGACGAATTGGCCGTGCGGTTAGGGGTGCGCTGTTGTGAGCTTGCATATGGGAAATAGTGGGTCCGAACCCCACTGTCAGCAGAATTGTGAAAGTTTGTCACAAGAAAATGAGTGCAGACCTTCTGGATCAAAATCAACAAAGAAAAAGAAGGCATTAGGAACAATGAGGGACGTGCTGAAAAAGCTGCGTGCTTCAACATTCGAAACAGGACCGTACTGTAAACGTAAGACTTTTCAGTGTTTTCGGAACATTTCTCCAGATATGAGGTCAGCTCTGATTACACAGTTCAATCAACTAGGTGACTGGAATAAGCAATCAGCGCATCTTGCCGGTCTCATGACGATTATTCTGATTAAACGAAGATACTGTAAGGGACCTAAAAATGAGGCTAATTTCCGTGACTGCTCGTTTCACTACAGAGTTAGAGTGAGACAAGGGGATGGATACGAAGAGGCAGAAGTGTGCAGGAAGGTCTTCATAAGTTTACATAGCATTACAAAGGCGAGTGTGTTCACTATTCAAACTTCACTGAAGGCAACAGGTTCAGCACCAGAAGACCAAAGGGGAAAACATAATAACAGACCTAAGAAGATGACAGACCATGCAAAAAAGGCAATACTTGATCATATAGCCTCTTTTAAGGGTCGTAAGAGTCATTACAGTTTAAACAAGTCTTCGAAAATCTATCTACTTGAAGACCCTAGCATACAGAAAATGTGTGACATGTTCCGTAAACTACACCCTGAAATCAAGATCTCGTATGAAAAATACAGACTGATTTTCAATACTGAATTCAATTTATCCTTTGGCTACCCAAGGTCTGATACATGTTTTCTACCTGTGACAAACATACATCTGAAGTTGAAGCACTAAATAAACAACTAGTGGATGGTAGTCTGACTACAGAAGAAAGGAATGGTATTTCAACACAGCTAAAATCCCTTAAAATATTGCAGGAGCTTCATTTGAGGTGAGCAGAGACATTCTATTCAAAAAAGCGCGCTGCAAGAAAGGCATGTCAGAAGGATGTTATGAAGGAAGCTGTATGCATTGATTGCCAACGAAATCTCCCATTACCTAACATCACAACGAATGACGCTTATTACAGAAGACAGTTGTCGTACTACACCTTCAATATACATGAACTTTCTACAGGCAGATCATTTTGGTTTGGATACAGTGAAGAAGTTGCTAAGAAAGGCTCCAATGAAGTTGTGAGCTTTCTCCATTACTACATTACAAACTTCCTAGATCCCTGAGTAAAACATCTCTGATTCTGTGATTCCTGTGCTGAACAAAATAAGAACTACAATGTATTTCGCTATCTTCACTACGTGGTTCATGTTCTCAAGAAGTTAGAAACAGTGTGCATCACATTCCCTGTGAGAGGTAACTCCTTTTTGGAGTGCGATAAGAACATGGGTCTAGTAGACACCAAGAAAAGAGTTGAAGTACCTTGTGAATGGGCCAAAGCGATATCTGCAGCCAGAAGCAAACCAGAACCTTTTGTGGTAAGTGCAAGTAGACCAAAGCATCGTGAGGAACTGGTCATCTTCCTTTGAGGACCCAGGTGCCTGCCGCTATGTAAAGCGATGTCCTTTCCCGATGCGTTCCATCAAAAAGGCGAGAATCACCAATGATCATCCCTGGTTTATTCAGCACAGGGCCATCTACAACGCAGCGTGGAATTCGTCTGTACTGACAATTTTAGAGAAGAGAATTTATCAGAGGCCTACACAGCAAACAAATGAGTTCCTCTTCCCAGACAGAGCATATAATGGTAAGAGTGCTTTTGTTGGTGTCTTTGGAATTTACTAATATTTTATCTTTTTTCCCACCTTCTTATTTTAATGTTTCATAAGCACACTTTCATATATTCTTATTTTATTTCAGATACACTCCCAATATCTGAGGAAAAATTTAGAGATCTTCAGCATCTGAAGACTTTCTGTAGTGACAAAGCCAAGGTATACTTCGACAGGCTCAAATATACAAAGACCGCAAAGAAATGAAGCTCGACATGATTCATTGTGAAACTTTGTAGTGATTCTAATGGGTGCAGTAACTCGGAAAGGACTCCTGCAAAGTACAGAAGTAACGTTCATTGTGTGAAGTTTTAATGTTTACCAAGGAAAGTTAAGTTTCTGTCTTGTATACTTGCCGGTTAGCCTGTTTTTCCTTAGGATACCTTGTATCTAAGGCACAATAATTTTTTTTTTCTAAGTGCAAAAAAACAACTTTTAAGTTAATTCCATCCTTAACGTCCTCCATACGTTCATAGTCAAGTGTGAAATTCCTCTTCATTATGAAAGTGTTGAAAACGATATAGTTATAACGTTTTTAACTTTCAAATGGCTCTCCTGAAAATTTAAATGCTATTGGGTTAGCTGGTTTTTCCTTTGGACTCTTCAAATACAAAATATATATCTTTCATCACAAACACTGGTATCATTCCAGCCCCGTGCAAAGAAAAGATGTTGGTGATTTCCTTAAAACTGGCAGTCTGTACAGTAATTGTAATTTTATTGATTACTTGTTGAAAAATGAATTTACCAAGCGGAGTGTTAATGCGCTATGGTTATGGAGCCAACCTGCGCATTTGGGAGACAACGTGGATTTGAACCCCACCATCGGCTGTCCTGAGAATGGTTTTTCTATGGTTTTCCACTTCCAGACAAAGGCTGGGGACAGTTCCTACTCACTGAACACAGCCAATTCCTTCCAGCAGTTTCAGCTGGTCCAAAATTATCGGTGCTCAGAGAAAGCATGGATGACATTATCTAATACGTAGGTGCCTCATTAGATCCACAAGTGACTGCTTATTAGGAAAATTTTCAGCAATTCTGATCAACTGTTGTCAAGAAAAAGCATAAAATTAGAAAGCAACTGAAGCCTGATACTTTTTCAAACAGAATCCACTGTAAAATGGTGTGTATATTCCCATTAAAGTATATTAATACCACAGGAAGTCTTTCACTGTCAATACAATTCCAAAGATTCATGATTTAATGTAGGCCTACTTTTGAATTTACAGATGGCTTTTTGCCCCTCATAGACCACTGTATTGAGAGTTTAGTATGTACATTCTTTACAAATGTATTCCATTCATATTTGAAATATTTGAAACCAAACATACAACAATGAAAAGAGAAATAAGCAAATTCTACTAATTCTATTAATTTAGTTCAATATACAAGATTATGCACCTCTGCAAACTTAAGTATTATTGACATTTCAAGAAATAATTATTTGATTTATGAATTAATTACATATCTGAAGTCGTAATAAGTTAGTACAAACTATTCTGCTAGTGTCAATAATTACATAAGTTCTATTAAAAAAGGAAAGTTTGTGTCGATATCTCCATTATTAATAATCCCATGGAAAAATGTAGTACAACGTTTCACAATTCTTTAGTACCATTTAAGAATATGAAAATAGAATATTGATATCTTTAATGGATTAGAAATTCTTTCAGTGTAAGAACTTAAGAATTGAATAACCCAGTAAAATATAACCTTTATGCTTCTCCAGTCTGTTGAACCATCAAATATAATGCTTAAAACACTAGAACATACTGTACCTATAAAGAAAAATATTTATCATTGAATGACATGTTTCATTCTATAAGAACATCCTCAGATTTTACCAAATTACTTCTAACCATGCAAATATATGTACAATATTGCTTACGGTGAAGACCTTAACAGCATCTTAGGCAGAGAAGGAGACCTTCGGAATGGCGAAGATGGTGGATGAGGCAATCCATTCTCTCTGGGGAAAATTAGCAGAGGAAACCACTGCCTTGTGGAGAAGAGGGATCTTCAAAGGCGAAGGGAGTAAACCCCGAAAGAAAATCCTCAGATGCGTTAGGCTTAGCAGGTCAGCAGAAGAGTAAATTTGTACTTGCTTTCAATTATAATACAAGCATCGGATGGAAGTTTAAAAATGGAAATGGAATTGATAAGTCTCTGGCTGCAGTTGCACTATATGATGGTAATGCTGATGTTCGTGCAAGTATTAGATCAGAGAGAAAAAAAATCCGATTTGGAACAATAAATATTTTAACAATGAATGGGAAAGAAAATTAATCGATTGATCTAATGGAGAGACGAAAACTTGACATCCTGGGATTAAGTGAAGTAAAATGGAAAGGAAAAGGAATGAAGAAACTAAGAAAGGAGTACACCTTGTACTGCATAGGTAACAGTAAAGAGAAAAGAAATGGAGTGGGATTTATAGTGAATCAGAATGTTGAACCAATAGCTGAAGTTGAGTATGTAAATGAAAGAAGTTAATAATGCACATACATGCAAACAAGGAACTACTGAATAAAGTACAGGTGTATACTCCACAGACAGGATGTAGCGTGGAAGGAAAATGAACTGGAAATGCATATTGTTGGAGATGGAATCATGATAATGGAAGATCTGAATGCCCATGTGGGAACTGATAGAATGGGATACGAGAATGTTCTGGGACCACATGGGTATGGCGATAGAAATGAAGATGGAGAGAAACTGTTGGACTTTTGTATCAAAAATAACCTGATAATAAAGAACACATGGTTTATGAAGAGAAATAGCCATAAGATCAGCCGATATACAGGGTGAAGCGAAATTTGCGCACTCGGGCATCGCAGCGCGACTCCTCACATGCCAGCAATTAAAAAAATGTCTCTCACAAAAGTTCGTCTGCGAGTATATCCGGCAGAAAAAGGACGTTGAAGAGTGGCAATCTGGCAACACCATAACCACATGTAGGGTAACTACCTCTGTCAGTACATATCACCCGTGCTGTACAGTTGGTGCAGTGGATAGAGTTTTGTGTTAGCATGCAGGAGGTCAAGGGGTCGATCCTGGGTTGGGGTGTATGTTTTTTATTTCGTAAATGTAGTCCAGGTGGTATGGTATCTGGCACCTTAATCGTCAAGAGCGATTGCAGCGGGTCCTATAGAACCCATTTGCACTTAGATACTACGATCCTAGAAATGGACGAACAATAGTTTTCACTGGTCACCTTTGAAAGATGCCCTTTCCACGTCATGGGCCTCAACCCAGGATCGATCTCTCGACCTCCTGCATGCTACCCCAAAACTCTATCCTCTGCACCAACTGTACAGAACGTCTGGTACGTGCTGACAGAGTTCGTTACTCTACATGTGGTTACACTGTTGCCAGACTGTCACTCTTCAACGTCCTTTTTTTGCCAGATATACTTGCAGGACGAACTTTTGTGACAGATATTTTTTTATTACTGGCATGTGAGGAGTCACGTTGCGACGCCCGAGTGCACGAATTTCACTTCACCCTGTAGTTGGGATGGTCAGTATGGAACACTCATCGATGGGGAAAAGACGTCATGTATACGAAAATAATCCCCAGTGAAAGTATGGAAGGTGATCATAGATTATTAACTGTGGAATTAAAACAAGTAAAAATCCCTAAAATTGTACTGAAGAATAAACCAAAGATCTTGATTGGGGAATTGGAGGAGGAGGATAAAAGAATGGTATTCCAAGATTGCGTAAAAAGGAAGTTGCCTAACACAGAAATACGAAGTGGAGAAGAAGAGTGGGACAATTTAAGACGACATTTGTAGACGCAGCAATTGAGGTATGCGGCAAAACAAAAGCAAAGGTTAAGGGAAAGGAGACATGGTAGTGGACAGACTAAAAAAAAAAAAAAAAAAGAAATAACAAAAAGGAACAAGGTGAAGAAAGAAATGGATAAGGATAAGCAAAAAAACATGTCAGAGGGATGAGAATAAGATAGAAAGGTTACATGTGGAATGCAAAAGATTGAAACTACAAGTAAAGAGGAGTATCAAGGAAGAAAAGGAGAAATGTTGGGGGAGAGTTTACCAACAAAATTGAGCAAGATAGTCGAGGAAATCAGAGACTATTATACAGAATAATAAAATCAAAAGGAATAAATCAAGGCATTAGAAAGAGAAGATGGATCCATAGTACTTGACAAAAAGGGTCTTCAGAAGGTAATGACAAAATATTTTGAAATACTTTATAATGAGGATGACTGCTCGGAGGAAGGAGGAGATAAGAAAGTGGAAATAAGAGATGGAGAAAAAGAAGAGAACACGATAACATGGTTGGAACTTGAAAGGGCAGTGAAAGGAATGACCAAAGGTAAAGTAGGCTAAGTGGAAAAGACTAATTCAATACTAGTATGATTAAGGCAGCAGGAAGCAGTGGACTACAGTGGCTATACCGAGCCCTCAATGCCATATGAAAGGATGACAGGATACCTGAAAATTGGCAACAAGGAAACATTGTACCATTGTTCAAAAAAGGAAACAGGAAGAAATGTGAAAATTATAGAGGTATAACCCTATTATCACATGGGCAAAAAATAATGGAGAAAGTCAGACAAAAGACTGAGTGATATAATGGAAACACAGTTAGAGGAAGAACAATATGTCTTTAGACCAAATAGATCAACAATAGACTATAGGCCTATATTTACAGTGCAAACAATAATGGAAAAACATCTGCAAAGGAACAAGAAAATCATCTTCATATTTTTGGATTTGGAGAAAGCATGTATGGGAATGCCTACTGTAACGGGAATGTACCAAAATCATTAATTAGCAAGATAAAAATGTTGCATCATGAGAGTAAAAGCAGTGTACAAGTGGGGAGTGGTGACTCTGAAACATTTTATACAAAGAAAGGTCTCAAGTAAGGAAGTGCGCTGTCGCCATTATTGTTTATTATATTGATAGATGAAATCACATAAAACGTGTAAAACAGAGTATCAGTAGTGATGAAGTAAATGCTTTGGTATTTGAAGATGATGTGGTGATTTGGGGAAAGGGAGAAAAGGAAGTAAGCCTACAAAGGAGACTGGACATTTGGAACAAAAAACTGAAGGAGTTTGGAATGGTAGTTAGTAAAAAGAAAACAGTAGTCATGCATTGTGGAAAAAAAGAAAAAGAGAAGCCAAGTGAAGGTACACGAAGAATGGTTAGAAAATGTAGAACAGTTTACATATCTGGGTAGCATTATTAATGGAAGTAATGAAATATACCCTGAAATTAATAACAAAGTAAAGGTATAACATTTTATCATCAAGTCAGAGAGCTTTTATGGGATGACAAAGTACCCAAGAGAACAAAATGATCACTATATAAACAGTATTTCATACCAACTGTAACATACGGACTAGAAACGCTGGTAACTAATAAGAGACAAGATAGTAAGATCCAAGCAGTAGGATGAAATTTTTAAGAACATCGGTTAAAGAGACAAGAAGAGATTTACCTAATCCAAAATACTAAAATCAGAGAAAAGGCTAAACATAGAACCGTTAGTACAGAACATACAGAAAGCAAGACTGAGATGGTTCGGACATGTAAAAAGAATGGGAAAGGAACGAGTAGCCAGAAGGGAATTGGAAAGAGAAGTTAAGGGAAAGAAACCAGTTGGAAGACAGAGAAGAAGGTGGATGGATCAGATCTGGAAGGACATTAGAGAAGCTGGATTGAATGTGGCGGAAGTAATGGAGCAGGAAAAGTGGAAGGACAGAAAGGAGTGGAGGAGGCTTGTTAACCACACGCGGGCAACTGGAGTCGGACATTGATGATGATGATGACTGCTTACGTTGCATAAACTTGTAGAATACAGTAAAAATTGTTTGAGGGAATAGCCAAGTACCATTGCTGCCAAATTCTAAGGTTCCGTAGTTCGATCCCCACCAATGCATATGGGAAAAGTCACGTTCCTATGGTTTGGTCTGAGGTTGCGTGGCTATGGTCACAATATCAACGGTTGTGAAAAACTAAAAGCTTTCCTCCTTTTTTTTTTTTTTTTTTTTACATCGTACACACAAAAACAGCTCGTGCTGATGATGGTATTGGAAAAGGCTCAGATTAGGAAGTGACCGTGGTCAAGGTGCAGATGCTACAGTGGTGTGCCGTTCCCCTAGAGATGTTCAAACACCAGGTAGACGGTCTTCCCTGAAGAATTCAAGTTGTAATACAGGCTGCTGGCAAATGACCATCCTTGTGAGAATGTAATAGGGCTTTTGGTTCCAATCTGTAGCTCTAGTAGTCATTATTTTTAATGAATATTGAATTTTCACGTCCGCATAGTAATCAAAATCGACTTTCAAACTATTCAGTCGTATTACATACATGTAGTATGTGTTGAAGACAGGTTAAGTACAGAATAAAAATGACCAACCGGACACCAGTGGGATCCGAACCCACAACCTCCTGATTTCGCATCGGTTGCTCTACCAATGGAGCTATGGTGGCCTAGGTCATCTTTGTTCTGTTGGAAAGGATCTAAGCTACAGGTCTGACACTACTACCATCACACTGTAGAGTGTGTGCAAGTTGCCCGTTGTGGGCCAAGTCAATGAATTTAGATAGGTGTAGGCAGGTTCTGTAGATGGTAGGCAAGTAAACATTAAATAAGAGATTTTAATAATGAGAAGCTGTCTGATTCGAGGTTATTTCACAGTTCTCACCTAAATCAGTGGGCCCTTGTGACAAAGAATTAGTCATATAACGTTACCTATTGTAGAGATAATGCTATTGGATTCCATCTGACTTTACCCAATTGATAAACTTTGTTCGAACTCACTTATGTAGATTTTAAGCGATAGTTCCTATGATGCTATTTGTGATGTTTGAATTGAATTCCATATGCCCATGTGCCTGTACTATTTGACAATGTGAATGCTATAAACCTTTGTTCCTTAAGGTTGTTTATTAAAAATATCTCTTCACCAGTCCTCCTGAAATCCTCAGGGGCCGGAAGCTGAATGATTCTACTGTATTCTTGTATTTCTATATTTCCTGTCTCAATGCATTTCATTCTGATATTTTTATTTTCATATGTTATTTGGATATTGATGTTATACCCAATTTCTTGCATACGATGTACTCCGCTATCTTACTTTTAATAGGGATTTTTTTTTTTTTTTTTTTGCTAGTGGCTTTACGTCGTACCAACACAAGTAGGTCTTATGGCAATGATGGGATAGGAAAGGCCTAGGAGTTGGAAGGAAGCGGCCATGGCCTCAATTAAGGTACAGCCCAAGCATTTACCTGGTGTGAAAATGGGAAACCACGGAAAACCATCATAAGGGCTGCTGACAGTGGGATTCAAACCCACTATCTCCCGGATACAAGCTCACAGCCACACGCCCCTAACCGCACGGCCAACTCACCTGGTTAATAGGGAATTAATTTCTCATATCAGCTTTGTGTTAATATGTCAACTGTTCATTTCAAGGTAAAGGATACTTTGCAGTGTGCAGCTATGCTCTCAGTAACATAGAATGCCATGTGAGCAAGGGGAACCAGATCATTATTTACAATATACAAAGTACTTGAAAATAAAAATATATGAATTATAATGTAATGGGATTGGAAATAGCAGAACTGCATCATTATCATTATAGTAGTGAAGTCAGGGGGGAGAATGGGAAGATAAGAGCTATGGTGAGCATAACTGGATGTGCGTCACTACGCCAAAGTTCCTTCGCTGTGTTATCTATTAATAATAATAATAATAATGTATTGCACACAATGCACATTGACGCGTTATCTCTGAATGCGGACTAAAACCACAAGTGCCATCTGGCTTGGCACCAAAATTTATTATTGTGTTTCATCTCTACCTTGGCAGAACTGGCCATTACTCGGCTGAACTTTTCTATTGCTTTTATGTTGTCGCACTGACTCAGGTCTTGAGGCAATAATGGGATAGGAGCTAGAACTGAGAAGAAAGCATCAGTCACCTTAATTAGGGTACAGCCTGGTGTGAAAATGCTAAACCACAGAAATTCATCTTCAACGTTGCAGACAGTGGGGTTCGAACACACCATGTCCAGAATCCAAGCTGACAGTAACATGACTAAAACTGCATCTCCAATACTTTTAATCAGATAGTGTTTGTGTGCATGTGACGACCATCCTCCTCCTTAACTTCCTGACTTGATGATCTACTTTCCTAAATTTCTTTGTTACATTTCCAACACTGCAAAATCTTAAAATTCCAATTCCTTCCAAATCATTCAACATACCAAGTGATGATGATAGTTTTAATGATTAGTAACATTGACTGAACAACAAGAATTAGAATGATTTAGTGTAGAACTGAAGTTTAGGTAAGAAAGAAGCCACGTTACAGGATTTGAGGGTATAGCCTAAGTCCAGGATGCACCGCCACCACAGGCTCTGCAGCTGTAGGCTTGCATCTGTATGGTGTCCCTGTGGTCTGGATTCCACATAAAAATAAATGTCTCATGGCTATGATCACAATACCAAGTCTTGTAAAACCACAAGCTTCTTTCTTAGTGTAAAGGAAATTAACTATTTTTAAAAAAGGGACTAAATGACAATATAGGCTAATATGCTCAAGAGCCTACTAGTACCAATGGTCATACAGTAATAGTTTTTTTTTTTTGCTTTGCGTTGCACCAACACAGATAAGTCTTATGGCGACGATGTGACGGGAAAGGCCTAGGAATGGGAATGAAGCGGCCATGGCCTTAATTAAGGTACAGCCCCAGCATTTGCCTGGTGTGAAAATGGGAAACCACAGAAAACCATCTTCAGGCCTGCCGACAGTGGGGTTCGAACCCACTATCACCCGATGCGAGCTCCTAGCTGCGCACTTCTAACCGCACAACCAACTCGCCCGGTTACAGTAATAGTCATCTATCATGATTTTGGTATGTGGCAACATTTATTGACTTCCTAAAATAAAGTTTAAGAACAATGTTACACTCTTATGGAAATAATTCCACTTCTCTCATCCTATAGACTGAAAAGAAGTACATGATGCAATGAACACAATTCTTGGCTTAATGAACTGCAAACTATTCTTGCTAACTACACCCATGTGGTAAAGTAATGGGGCTACCTGCATGTCTACAACGAGGGATAACAAATATTGTTTTATTCGCTTTGGTACACATCCTGACAAATTATTTTTTAAATATATATTTTTACAATTTGCTTCTTTATGTCACACCGACACAGACAGGTATTATGGTGACAATGAGGCAGGAAAGGGCTAGGAGCGGGAAGGAAGTGGCCGTGGCCTTCATTAAAGTAAAGCCTGGTGTGAAAATGGGAAACCACAGAAAACAATCTCCAAGGCTACCGACAGTGGGGTTCGAACCCATTATCTCCCAAACACATGCTTGCAACTTTGTGACCCTAACCGCACGCCCAACTCGCTTGGTGTACAGTATAAGTGTCAAACTTTGTACACCCTGTCCTGTGTTATGATCTCCCATAATTAAATATTTCATGTCGTACACCTAAACGCACATTAGTTCAACACACATTTTGTCAATAAACATAGCCTATATAGTTTAACTACGTTAGGAACACAAGTAGCATTTAGAGTAATCTGTAGCGACTGTTATCACTTGAACTTTTGCTGAAAGCACAAAGAGCACTCTTCTATTGGCAAAGTGTAAGGCAGAAAACAGATTATTGATCAGGAAAAAACAATGTCCTAGAGAACAAGGATATTACTATAAACTAAAACATTTATACCTTTAAGAGAAGCTAAATGAAATATTAATTTGCTTGTTCACTAATCCATCCATCAAAAGAAAAAAATACAGCTGCAAGTTCCTCTGCCTTCTGTATGAGACACTGAACTTTACAAAGAAGCAATCGTATGTCACATAAACTCTGAAAAAAGGTATATTAGAAAACAACAAATTTACTACATCATTTGAAACGGAAATAGCACTACTGGTTAATTCGATGCACAGCGCAGAACTGAAGATGCAGTGCAAAATAGCGTACGCGTTTGCTTATAGGAAACAATTTACACATACCTCACGTCATACTTTCAGGGTATAGGTAATTCTGCGGAGCGATTAAGAAAATCAAATTGGCATGTATTTGAAAATCCATATTCAAAAGTAGATAAGAACTGTCAAACACAGATCACACATTAAATTCCAATACTATAGACCTTGAGCAGAATTTATCGATTTAACATCATCAATAACACTACGTCTGTAAATAATAAATTGCAATTCACATAGCTCTATAACGCTCCTGAAATTTAGGAGACTTCAAACACACACGACCCAATTTGGAGGATAGTATAAGGAATAATAAACAAGCGTGGAATTCAACAAAACATCAATGGATTGCTTTTCATTGCGAATGAGTAATTGCTTCAGAAGAGCAAATCAAAACTACGCGTTGATGAGTTAAATTACCGTTTGGCATGGAGAACACATCATGTTAATAAAATATCAATCATGGATTTTCATGTTGTTTTTAGAGAAATCTCTGACAGCATGGCTTTATCAAATACAGTAGAGACAATACGCGACACTTACGGATTTAGCCTTCTTAAAAAGGGAGACAATTCGATGGTGGCGCTCATAGTGACTTGACCTGAGAAGTAGCGCTAAATTCAAATATCAATGGAAATGCGTATACGAAAATGGATAAATAAATTACGTGTTATTGAGATATTGAGATATTAACTTCAAAGTTGTTAAAGCAATTCTGGACAAATGAATGAAGAATTACCGGTATTTAAAAGGTTATTATTCAAAGACTGAAATTAGACATATAAACAAGATGTGAAATGGACAGCTGTGAAATGACTTGATCTTTCATTTATGCATTATTTTTCTTTAGCATTTCTGCCTGAACGTTTAGGTTAGATTTAGATTTTAAAAAACCTTTCATCAACACATTAAGACACTTGTCAATAAAAATATCGGCACATTTCTTACAAACATGATGCAATGAATTAACATTTAAAAGCTGGAAAAGTTTCCTCGTAACATGAAGCTTACTAACAGAAAGCAAATCTATAAAATTAGCCTCAAATACATTCAAAACTTCCCTAAGAAATACTTGCTATTATATTAGGGTAAAGCAAATTTGCATCATCATATTCCTTAAACAAAATGTGTACATTTCTTAAGTCACCCATATTTTGTTCAGTGCTTGACAACGCATTACGACATTCCAAATGGGGTACTTGGAACACAACCAGACACACTCACATGCATATGTATTTTCCTGAATTAAATCAAACCCACAGATGACACCTACAACAACACATCGGTATTGAAGGTTAACTGCTGCACTATACAATAAAATATGCGTATTATATTTTAAGCCAGTTAATATATGTCTCGAGTAGGTCAGAAGATTATAAAGTACTATAAAAATATCTTTGTCACTGGAAGAATATATTATATGCAAACACAATATTACTTACAATTTCTTGTCACGAGTTAAACGGAAGAAAGACCGCGCAATCTTCTCCACTTCATAGTTACTGCAGCCAAACACAGCACATATTTTCCCCTAATGTTGAGAGGAGATCAAGGAGTCACACACGCTACTATTTAATTACGTCAACTCACTGTAAACGCATTAATAACACACAAAAATTCACACACAAATACACGTGCTCTTATGACAGAATCAGTAGCTCTCAGGTCAATCCGCTAGAGAGAGCTCTAACAGCTGCCCCTCGATATCTCGCTGAGTGTCGCTTATTCTCTCTACTGTATTTGGCTTTATACATATACATAAACATTTCCATTTATTTAGGAACAACCTCTTGTATCTACAGCCTGCCACTAAGTACAAGGTAAAACATACCTATCGAGTTTCTGTACAGATATATTAATTGAAGGAAACTCTAAATTATAAAGGAGCGAAATAATTAGTGCGGTATTTCAGAGCTGTAGCTCTAGAGGTGGTGTCTCAGGAACTTGATGGAGCCTCGGAGGATGAGGGGTCACAATTTCGGGGATGAGCTTCAAGGGAGTTGGAAGCGCTTCCATGTGGCGACGAAGTGACGAGGTGCGGTACCGAGAGCTACGACCATTATCTCTATTATAGTGATCCGGTTTTTCTCTGCCATCTAGTAGAATAAAACCAAAAACTTAACGTTGAAATTGACATGTAGAAAGCCTGAATGGGGCCACCGAGCGAGTCTATGGAACGTCCATGGAACCAAGCTCTGCATTCGTAGGCGACTGAGTTCGAAAATGGTTTTGTTTGCTTTCTACGGGTCGAAGTAGCTCTTTAGAGGGAGCTAGCTCATTCGCTCCCGCTCCCAGCAGAGAGAAGTACAAAAGAGTCGACTCTTGGTGCGCCAAGTTTGGAGCGAGCCGTGGAAGTCAGGCTGTTCTCCGCCGCCAGGTTCGTTCGTTCAAGCCCCATTCGAAATGAAAACGTAACGTAAAGTAAAAATTAACGTTAACTTAGAAGTTTGCGGCCATGTTATCTGATGGAACCATTCATATGCGTTTATGTAAACTTAACTGCAAGTCCGTAAAATTAAGGGATTTCGAACTCCAAGCTCTTGCACTTAATAATAGGTTAGGTTTAAAAGCCAGCCAATCAGAGCACACGTAAACATTGTATTTTGCGCGCCCTTCATTCGTTCATCCGGTTTAGGGTAGACGGATCTTTATGACTTCTGGCCGCTCTTTATGACTTCCGGGAACGAACTAGATAGCGCAAATAGTTTACATTTCCCACAACAGATAACAACATAATGTGAAGTTTGGCACGCTACCAACGAGCTAGAAAGACCACGCTACTATTGGAATAATACAAATGAGCAACTAATATATGCATGACTGGCAACATTGGCAACTAATCCAATGATAAAGCTTTGTACACACTATAGAGTAACGAAGAAATTTGTCACAAATATACTGTATTAAAGGTTGGGAATTAACATTACCTGTACTTTGCCTAAGTTCCCTTCTTATTAAATGATATCTTTCAAGGCTGAATGGGCCGTACGATACGTATATTCGAGATATTGGCACTACTTCACGTTAATAAATTATTGTTTAAATGTTTGCGATGTAAGTTGCTATGGTACTGTAGATACTAAGAGTAGTAGACCTATACGGGTTCTAAATCACTGGCGCCACCATTTTTTCTGCTGTGTCAGCAGCCGAGGTCATTGACCCAGGCCAAAATCATTGACCACGCCCATGTGACCATGACGTCGCGACCACGTGGTCTTGTTTGCGAACAAAGCCCGACGGACCTTAACCTCACTTTCTAAGCACGTGGGCTCGGGTAACCTCACTGCTGCCATCTTAACAGGTCCTAAAGTTACTGTTTTGGCCACGTGGGGGCAGGGAATTTGGACAAGTGATCGTGGCTAACATGACAGCTATCACCTAGACAGGTCCTAACATCATCCATTTGTTTTGGCGCGGAATATTGAATTAGCGTGCATGGCTAACCTCACTGCTGTTATTTTGACGGGCCCTAACCACGTGCATTTGTTTTGGCGCTGATTTTGAACAAGTGAACGTGGCTAATCCCACTGCTGCCATCTTGACAGGTCTTAACCACACTGCTGCCATCTTAACTAACTACGTGGGCACGGAATTTGAATAAGTGACAGTTGTCAAGATGACAGCTGCTATCTTGACAGGTCATAACCACGTGCACTTGTTTGATGCGGAACAAGTGAATGCGGCTAACCTCACTGCTGCCATCATAACTATGTGGTGGCGCGGAATTTGAAATAAGTAACAGCTGTTAAGATAACAGCTGCCATCTTGACAGGTCCTAAACACGTGCACTTGTTAAACAAGTGAACGAGGCAATCCATACTGCTGCCATCTTAACAGGGACTAACCTCACTGCTGCCATCTTAACCACGTGGGGCGGGCGGAATTTAAACAGCTGTCAAGATGACAACTGCTATCTTGACAGGTCCTAACCACGTGCACTTGTTTTGCCGTGGAATTTTGAACAAGTGATCGATCCCATAACCTCACTGATATTATCTTGATGAGACTTAGCCACATGCTTTTTGTGTAGCGCGGAATTTTTCAAAAAAGTAAACGATAATAACCTCACTGTTGTTATCTTGACGGAACGTAGCCACGTGAAGGTGCGGAACGACTAGGGGCCTAACTATACGAACCTAGTTTTGCGACTAGATGCCCTTCCCGACACTGTGTCAGAGTGGCTTAGTTTTAAGGCTAGCTGCCCTTCTCAACATGCCCCTTCGCCAACACCATCTTCCTCCTCCTTCTCGAGATGTTATGGAGGTCAGCTCAATCACTCCTCCTCCTCCTCACTCTTAAGGAGGTCAGCTCATTCCCTCCTCCTCCTTACAGTTACGGAGGTCATCTTAATCCCTTCTCCTCCTCACAGTTACCGAGGTCAGCTCAATCCCTCCTCCTTCTCTGCCTTCGCAGCGATTACATCGTTATGGTTATGCATGTTTAGACATGTTCGTTACCCAGGCTGTTCTCTAATACACTCAAGTCCTTACGATAGGTGTAAATGGAATAGAATATGTAGAACATTTTAAATTTAATAAAATATTTACAAAATTAAAAAACAACTACCGGTTTTTATCCCATTTCTAAATATGATGTCACTGTCTACAACGGTAGGTGTAATGAGTTCGTTGATGTAACTGATGTGCGTCTTCCCTATAAAGAGCTATACACAATAATACGCCTATGATGTAATTCTTCTTCTATTTCTCGAATCTCGTTCATACACTGTGTATCCAACATCTTGAAAAGCTCTTAGGAGTTGTAATCGTTCAACGAGTAAATTAATGTCTTTACGGTATGTTACATCTTGGTTCTCTTCATGAGATGTTTGCACAGCTACAGGACATGAAGTCGGCTTAGAAAATAAAGTAGAATGAAAAAGCTTCGATGGAAGAGAAACGATGAGTTCTTCTTCTTCTTCATCCTTATGCATCTCCTCTTTATCTGGTAGTGTGAGGTTAGTAACAGAACTTGTAGTAAGCTGAGAAGATGTTGTATCGTTTGGATCATACTTTTTATATTGTCCTTTCGACATTTAGTCAAAGATTCTATGCGTTCTTCTGGTAGATTAGTTAAACAAATGTGTTTAGAATTTGCATCTCGTGTGAAATTATCACGCCTGTTAAATGTAGCAGTACATTGTTTGGATGAAAACATTCCGAAGTTATGCTTTACAGCGTTATGTCGTTGAAAATTGTCAAGTCTTGAAAAATCATACTACAGAGATTACACATAATTATTATTAATTTGCATACATAGGTAGATATGATGTATAGTCTTACACTGCAACCGGCAATAACTGTCTATAAGTAAAACTGATTGTTATGTGAATACAAGTAACAACACATTTCCTTTTCTGATAGAACTATAAATTCTACAAGGGGAAGAATAAACAGCGTTGTGATCTTCGGTTTAGAGGGACAGTGGTCGGTATCTTGGGTCCACTCCTCCTCATCGTCTGGCCTAGTTATACGGATAAATGTCCTCCGTATCATCCTCTTCGTCTGGCCCAGTTTTACGGATAGAACCCCTTCCCTCCTCCTCCATATCTAGTTTTTATCGTTAGATACCCTTTCATCCCTCCTACTTATTAAGCCCACTTTAACAGATCGATGCCCCTTCCCTCCTCCTCCTCCTTATCTTGTTAAGTTTTACGATGACAAAACACTTGACGAACATTATTAGTTATTTTTGTAGAATGACCACACACCAGAGGCGCGCGTTTAATTTACGGCCCTTAACAAAACAAAAACGGTGACAACTGTACTGACACTAGGAACACGACGAAGACCCAGTGCGGTGGATTTGGTCAAAACTAGCAAAAAACTGCCAGGAACTGGACCCGGGCCTCTTACAGACAACAAACATATAAGAGACGCAAAGAAATAAAAATATATCGGTAATAAGGGCAAGAACTTAAATTTCTTATGGCGAGGAAATCAAAACAAAAGGTTGCCTAGGTAAAACAAGGGGGCCAAAAATCAAATAGCTAATATTAATAATATGTGGCACATAACCAAAATACATCAGACTCATTGATTACAGCACCTTCACACACGCTTACCTTCATAAAAGACGTGACGAAACGTTTGGAATAAGGACTTGGCATCTATATTAATAAATTGAAGAATATGAATTCAGGTGGGTACAAAACATTTCTTTGTAGCATATCTGGTCTAAACAATCATAAGTTTAGGGAGTAACAGTATCTAATCATAACATTCTCCCTTTCAATTCCCCAGATAAGACAAAACTCTCAACAATAAAAAATCACGTCCCCCCGAGAAGACAATATCATTGAGTAAAAGAGCTTAAAACAGGAGAAGAAGGAAGAGTGCACCGAGCTCATTTATACTCGTAAAATAAATGCAAAGAGAAAAGGGGAAGTTACCATGGTTTCACGCAAAACAACTAAAAAACACAGAAGGCGTCCAGCAAAGAATATAACATATTAAACAAGAAAATAGGTAAAGAAAGCCAATGACGGCAATGTGAAACGAACAATAAATAAATTAGACACAAAAGGTTTCACGGACTCAAACGTCAAAACCACCCACGCTCACATATAGACCAAGAAGATAGGTCGCCGAATAGAGGGACATATAAGAACGTCAACGCTCAGCACATACCAAAATAAACAATCGGTCTCGAGCTCAGACTGTATGAACCAGAAAGTGGTCCATCTTAAAGAGACGGAGTGTCTCCAACAACAAAACACACAGAAGCAGGCAAATCGCGTAGTTAGCTTGAATTCATACCAGGTCTATGAATTGGACATGAATTATACAGAAGGTCTCGGCCGCACACAGCAAACAATCACACACACACACACACACATGAATCCGTGTCACCTTCTGTTCTCAAAATAAGCATAGTGGATCAGTAAATGAAAATACCGAAAGAAGTGTGTACAAGTAAAGTTAACACACAAATAAATTAGAAACACATGTAATGAGGGAAGCCTTTCTAACCAAACCATGGTGAGCACAGAACGAAGCAATAATAAAACCAAGAGAAAATTACAGAAAAATAAATACCTCGATTATATAAGCAATTCACATTCTCGAAAGGCCGAAATGTTTACAGACATCTTGAATCTATTAAAATATCTTTTATATGCCTCGAAGGTGCCTTGGAAATCCAATCCTTCCATCTTCTCAAGTCAAAAACTCCCCACACAACCAACCAGAAAGATAACCCAACAAGACGGGGCGGGAAAGAAATGCTTTGACCTATGCTAACGTATAAGATGCCATCTACCGGAATAAGGAAAGATTACATATTGGTAACAACACATGATGGGAAAGAGTAATAGTTCATAGATAAAAAAGTTCGCTAGGAACGTGAAGACATCAGAAAAGGCAAATGTACCATAAAATGATATGGTGCGGTTGACAATACATCTACAGATTAAATTCCTACACCGAGAGATAGTGGATTTTAAAACGGATTTACTGTAGGCCAAACAATAACAGAGTTCGTTAATGTTGTTTACGTTTTCCTATCCTCCTACATACCCTCTGTTCTGCATAGCAGATGAGAACTACTTAGGGAGCGAGGTACTGGACATTCTCTCTAGTTGTATTCAGTGCGGACTGGGGGGCATGCGGCTGCAAGCGTGCATCCGATAGAGAGATAGTGTGTTCAAAAAACGGGATATCTTGTTCGACTCTAAGGACTCTAAGTATTATAATATTAAGTATAATGTGCAATTTCACTGCTCTCAATGAAGTCTGATTGGAACGAAAATAGAGTCTAAGCCGTGAGAACGTCAGTATTAAAATATCAAAGCATTCCTAAATGTCAAAGGAAGAATGTTTTTGTCAGGTACTTGAGGAGAAAGAAGCATAGAAGGCGGTGACAAAGAAAGGCGCGAGAAGATTGTTAAAACCAAGACCGACTACAATATATCAGACCGTAATATCAAAACCAAGATGGTGGACGTCGTGGGCGCAGAAGCTGCCGACTGATGAAGGTTAGGGTAGCACGCAATAACTTCATTTCGACGATAAACCAACTCACGATTTTCGGAGATGTCGGAATTTAGTGCCGCAGGAGTTGTTTTACCTGCCAGTAAATTTACCGACACGAGGCTGACGTATTTGAGCACCTTTAAATACTACCAGACTGAGCCGGGACCAAACCCGCCAAGTTGGGATCAGAAGGCCAGAGCTTCAACCGTCTGAGCCACTCATCCGGCGTCACATTAAATTACTTGCGTTAATACCACTCAAAGAGCTACACAATATCTGCATCAATCCGCCAGAAATTACGAAAAGATCACGTACATATTTTGCAAACGGTGGTAGGTAATTTAACATGATAAATGTAACATCATACGGAAAATCACTGCTGTACCTACGAAAACGCTTCGCGAATAAGTACTCATCACATTTAATCAACTAGAATCACACATATTCTGTTAGAATAGATGGACAGCCCCGCAGCAAAAGAGAACAAGCTGATTATTTCGAAATTTCACTTAGTCAAATAACGTTTTCTCTTATATTATACTTCGCTGAATAGATGGAAATACATTATAAAACTGTTAAAATGATATTTATAACATCATTCTGATTGTTTAAAAATAATTCAAGGTACGAAATTTCTCAATTTATTCACTCTCATAAGAACTATGAAACATAACGTTTTGCCTTAGTTTCGAATTGGTGGACAATTTCTAATGTTCAGCACTCGATAAAAATGAAGTACGCCCCGAAATGATTATGCCAGCCCAATGAACAGCCCCGGTGATGTTAAGCCTTCCTTACTGGAAACTTTTAAATCATATGTTGACATATGATATAGTAGCAATTCCAACCATGGAGGTAAACTTAGCAATGAAGCGTTCAGACACTAAAGATGTAATAGGATTTTCCCCATTGAAGAACATGATTAAAACAACTCTATTGACTCTAAACAATGAAGTCTTTAACCTACATGGACGAGCTACTATTTGCTGTAGACTGCTTGATAACAGATATCCACAGCATGAATCGGAAGGTATTGATACAATAAAACCCCTGGGTTACAAACAAAGCTAATCCCTGCAAGTCCCCCCTGTGGGTGGGGGCGGTAGAATAACACCCATGGTATCCCCTGCCTGTCGTAAGAGGCGACTAAAAGGGCCCCAGGGGCTCTTAACTTTGGAGCGTGGTTTGGCGACCACGGGACCCTCAGCTGAGTCCTGACATTGCTTCCACTTACTTGTGCCAGGCTCCTCACTTTCATCTATCCTGTCCGACGTCCCTTGGTCAACACTTGTTCTTTTCAGTCCCCGACGGTATTACGTATGGATGCCTAGGGAGTCTTTCATTTTCATTCCCTTCGTGGCCCTTGTCTTCCTACGGCCGATACCTTCATTTTGCGAATTGTCGGACCCCTTCCATTCTTTCTCTGTAATTAGTGTTATATAGAGGATGGTTGCCTAGTTGTACTTCCTCTTAAAACAATAATCACCACCACCACCATCCCTGCAAGTCACTATTTCTTTTGTGTAGCAGTGTACAGATTGCTCCATCTATCACACTATAAGTTTTGTTATACACCAAGATCTAGCCAAATGTTCCCGCAGGCAAGCACAGATCCTTTCAAAATACAATTGCATCTAAATCACACGACACTTTGAAGCACATAGACACTGAAGGAATGTCACCATATCAATTATCACTATCTAAATGAATTTTTTTTCCCGAGGAATACGAATAGGTCCACTCTTTAGAATGAGAAAATATAGTCTTCCCTAATCTCAGACTTACTCTCAGATGACATATGCACACTACAGTTTTCTAGAAATATTCACGATGTATGTTCCCAACCCACTTCTCTCATAATGTTTTATTCCTTAGAGAACTTAAAAATAGATGTATGAGAGGCATTGCCATAGTTCGATTTAAATCCGGTTCACAACACGGTCGAAACAAACATATTCTCACATGACTGCGTATAATTACAGATCCTAGTTACCACTGACCCATATAAATACACTCACACACTTATATTCTACATAGAAACGAGTACTTATCGTCAACTTACATGAAAATACTCCGACTGAATAAGAAAACAAAAACGAATAGGTTCACCATTATCGGTTGGAAAGAGATCTTCCCTAACCACAAATTTTCGTTACACACATACAGTACATGGCCTACAATAGTTTGGTCTCTGACTTCCAAATTTTCCCGGTGAATATTCCTTATCCATTTCTCCTGTAGAGATCTATATTCAGGGAATTTAAAAGCTTCAGCAACGGTATAATTAGATCCACAACCACGAACGCAGCAGGAACGACCCATTTTATGCTATGTTACAGCACGGCAATATAAACACTATTATACATTAAAAATACCATCATATAAACTTCTAACAAAACACCATACTGATAAACCGTTATAGATTACTATTTTACCAAACATAAGTTTGACTCGATCAAAATAACACACTCTAACAGAATGTAAATACAGATATGAACCAACCACATGTCTCAAACGCTCGCCCACGAAGTCGCCATTTTCCTCCCAATCGATAGTAACATTAAGGTCTGATATATTGTAGTCGGTCTTGGTTAAAACTTATTATTGAAAAATAACATTCGATTCGCACTGAAGGTATAGACGTAGAACGTCACTCAAGACTGCTGAAGTGGAAGGATAATATCAACGAGGCGAAAGTTAAAGACGCAAATATAATGAAAATAATTGTCTACGAGTTATTTCCGAGACACTTGCGTTGAAGGATTATCAGATCCTTAAAAATTAAAATTATTCCAGCAGACAGAAAGACTTCCGCATTACTACGTCACATTATCCTCGCAAGACGACGTGTTAGCCAACGGAGCTTATTTTAGGAAGTTACATAATAATAATAATAATAATAATAATAATAATAATAATAATAATAATAATAATAATAATAATAATAATAATAATAATAACAAGAGCGCAAGACAGAGAAAACCTAATATCTTAGTCAAATTAAAATATTCACATACATACTGCAAATACTAAAGCATTATAAAAGATTATTTTAGAGAAGCGGTACTCTTATATTATCTATAGAATATAGCAGGCTGTGTCCGTAAGATGACGAAACTATGCTGACGTTTTATTCTGTTCTAACTGCGCAAGAGGCCGGAGACATTATGCACTAAAGAAGTGGAGGCAGAGCTACCTAGGTTATGGCGACACGAAATGACACATCCACCCTATTATAACCGGCAACGACCCGAGATCGTCCCAGATGTTCTGAAAAGGCTGAGGGAAATGCCGTGAACCAAGCCCGCATGTCTAACCACCAAGACATGTGATGACAACGAGGGAGTACGGAGAAAGATAAGTCATTAATGTAAATGATATTTGTTTTCTTTTGGAGAGTGCTATGCTATACCTTTATTCTCATTTATCAAAATGTGAACGAAGTGCTACCTTAAACATTAACAAAGAAGTGATGTTACATGAGAAGACAACTCACATAAGTATGTTAGAGTTTGGTAGGTACTTTTCTGACATAAATATCAAATCCATTATGTAGGAAGCAGTTAACCAGTGATGATTTAATATTCCGTTCTCAATGCTGTCAGTATTGAGTAAGAGGAGGTTAAGATAATCTCAATGCGAATACAATACGACATTGTGGTAAACATCAGGTTTATTTTAGAACAGGTGACGTGAAGGTCAGAGGAAATGAGATCGTATGTTGGATTTTGATAACTCGCCATTAAAATATGATGATATTTTATGGAATTGTTGAAAGACTGAGAACATAATAAAATAATCGAATGGATGATTAGTGATGATAGTATGGTATACGTCAAGTTGAAATGAATTAATGTGTTTGTGGTAATGTGAAGTGTAATATGAGATGAATAATGTGAAGTGAATGATTTATATGCGGATAATGGTATGAGAAGATGATAAATAATGTTGGTGATGATTATTGCTTCGTTGATGAACTTATGGTTTAGTTTAGCGACGATATTATTTCAATTTACGTATTTTGAGATGGAAGAAGGCTATGATTTGTTCTCAACTGCCCCTTAATCTTTGGATAAGCCAAATATAGCGTTAATTACCATCTTAATAATGTTCCTATGTTGACATTTACCTAGTATATCATCAAATAATTCCTGATAAGAGGAGTGGCACAGAATTAGCCTGTACTTATACGTTTCTTCTAACCACAAGTATTCTCACATAGATTAGAAAAGCTAGGAAGCTTACTGTAGTACATTAATTGATATCACGGGTAACTGTTCTTCAAAATTAGTAATTGATAGGATCTTCTTACAAGGTAGATCACCTGATATCCAGCATAATTGTGTTAAATGACCGTCAAATATGAATGATAGCACAGTATTACGACATGTATAATCACTATATGAGCGCTTAAAGTAATTTCTAGCCACCCCAAGTGAACAATTTGAGTAAATATTAGTTATGATGTTTCAGTCATATTATTTTTAAGGATATAATGACTTAATGAATTACCTTTCTTCCCGTACGAAATGCGACACCAAGAATTTTAAAAGAATGTTGGGAAAGTGTAACGCATGTAAACCATGTTAAATAATTTAAATTATAATGTTTTAGAAAATATTTTCTCACAGCCAAGTTGGTGTCAATAATTGAGAATGAACAGCTACATCCAAGTGAGTCTATCGTACTGTGAGGTAATTAATGTTTGAAAAAGTTAGTAAGATTTTAGGAACAATTTCACGCGATGATTGATAAAATGAAAGTGAGATTCTAGTTTTAATTAGACCTTGGAATCTTCGTCCGACACATTTAATAGCTCTCAGTCAATATTGTAAATATCATAATATGATGTATTTTTAATTCAGTTAGAGATCTCTAATTTTAATGCATTTCGAAGTTTAATTGATGAAGCACGAAGTCAACTATTCCTTATTTATCTTTTCAAGAAATAATTCATAACATACCAACTATTTTCTTCAATTTCTACTTTATTTTCAAACAAATATTATATTGTAAAACTTAATTACTCTTTTAATGACTTCTTAGGATAAGGATCTAGTTATAAGTGATGATTGTTTGAATATTATTATAGTTGTAAGTAATGATTATTTGCGTATTTTGTGAGTCGAATGCGAAAACTAACCGAATTACGGGCAGGAGACGTCCACTACGTAGGTTAGAGTTTTCTGCTAGTATAATCTGGTGATCTTTTCTCGAATGCGGGACCCATCTATATATAAAAAATAAGAGTTTTGTCTGTACATTGCTCAGAATTTGAAAAGAATGGTATTTCTGTATCGGTCATGTCCACAGTAACAAGAAAATGCATTTTTTACTTTTCCGTAATTTCTGTCTGTCTGTCTGTCTGTCTGTCTGTCTGTCTGTCTGTCTGTCTGTCTGTCTGTCTGTCTGTCTGTCTGTATGTATGTATGTATGTACGTATGTATGTATGTATGTATGTATGTATGTATGTATGTATGTATGTACACGTATCACGAGAAAACGGCTGAAGAGAATTGAATGAAAATCGGTATGTAGTGTCAGAGAATAAGTCGCTACAATCTAGGCTATAAATAATCTTAGTCACGCTAAGAGGAATGGTAGTTTAGGGGAAGGCCAAAAATTAAATTCTCAAATATTTATGTTATTAATCATACTACTTAATGAAAATCAGCATGCAAAGTCGGTAAATAAATCGCTACAGTCTAGGTTATAAATAATCTTATTCACTCTGAAATAAATGGTAGTTTAGGGGAAGGCCTAAACTTAAATTCTCAAATTTGTACGTTATTAGTGGTCCTATCTGAATAAAAATCGGTATGCAAAGTCATAAAATAAGTCACTACAATCTAGGCCACGAAAAATTTTTTCACGCTGAGTGGAATTGTAGTTTAGGGGAAAGCCTAAATTTAATTATTTAATATTTGTATTAGTCTGCCTGTCGACAATACTACATAACTAAAGTTATAGAGTATTATGTCTTATACATTTTTACCGTACCGGCTATGATAAGGGAGATATTCATGAATTTGGATATTTTTGCTAAGTCCAAATCAGCGCCAAGTCACGAGAATATGGGTAAACAAAATTTAATAAAAACCGTTATGTATAGTCGGGGAATAAGGAACTACAGTCTACGCTAAAAGTAATTACGTAAGACGCCCTAATATCACAGAGTCGAAAGAAAACTGAATGTGAATGCCTACAATACAGAAATATCATAAAATTGAACAACAATAACATTACATTGACCATTGTTTGTTGTGTCTTCTGTTGCCAGTCATGTCCTATAGATGGGATTGCTGCTGTATACCAAGTATTTTTACAAATTTGCTTTACTTCGCACCGACAAAGATAGGTATTATGGCGACGATGGGATTAGAAAGAGCTAGGAGTGGAAGGGAAGCGGCCCTGGCGTTAATTACGGTACAGCCCCAGCATTTGCTTGGTGTAAAAATGGGAGACCACGGAAAACCATCTTCAAGGCTGTCGACAGGGGTTTTCGAACCCACTACCTCCCGGATGCAAACTCACAGCTGCGCGCCCCTAACTGGATGGCCAACTCGCCCGGCCGTACCGCGTATAACAGTCTGCCTGTATATTGGAGGGAAGTTGCTGGGGAGTTAGATAACTTTCTTCTTAAGCATAACATTCCTCTGGTTCATAAATTTTCTGATACTTCTGGTACGTAACAAACTGGTTCATCATAGCATTCGAGCCATTCAATTCCTACCCTGAGGCACTGATTGGAATGGGCAGTGTGTATATTTAACGGAACAATGGCAGAGGAGTGTTCACGGCTGTCTGCGGCCTGGACATTCCAGCACTGGAACTTTGGACTGTTAGATTGGCACCGTAGTACTGTTCGTTAAAATTGAGAAAATGTGCGGTTTTTAATTTGATCGAGTATATTATGTGATAACATTGCTTTTAATCCCTACATTTCTTCTGACGTTTTTGTAATAACCTAAGTTAACTGTAGTTGGGAAAAGCACAAAAACAGTCTTTCTGAGAATCCCGTAGCGAAGCACGGATACATCGGCTAGTAGCCCATAAATTTGAAGTATCGAGAAGTTAATAGAATATTTGAGCTAGCCTGGATCTCATGTGACTCGACCAGGACGCGGGAACGTCGCAATAAGTATACTCAAATTATTATTATTATTATTATTATTATTATTATTATTATTATTATTATTATTATTATTATTATTATTATTATTATTATTATTATCATTATTATTATACCTGCCTCTGTGGATTAGTAGTAGATTGTCAGCTTTCGGATCCCAAGATAGCGGGTTCAAACTTGGCAGAAGTAGTATAATACAGGGATTCGGCCGCCACCTCCACCTCAGGCTCCCAGAGGCCACCTCCACCTCCACCTCAGCCAGAGGCCTCCCAGATGCCTCCTCCACCTCCACCTCAGCCAGAGGCCTCCCAGAGGTCTCCTCCACCTCCCGCGGGAAATTTGAATTTGTAAACAAAGCCACGTGCTTTTTGACAGCTGTCATCGACAACAACGCATCGCTAACCTCAGTACTGCCATCTTGACGGGCCTAAACCTCAGTAGTGCCAACTTAACCTAACTAGCGCGTGGTAAACAAAGCCACGTGCTTTTTGACAGCCACGTGCTTTTTTGACAGCTGTCATCCGCCATCTTTAAACCACAAAGCACTGTGCCGCCCTCTATATCGCAGTAGCTGCAAAATTCGTCACCTGTCATCGGCAGTGCTGCCATCTTGATGGGTCTAAACCTTAGTGCTACCAACTTAACCTAACTAGCGCGAGGTAAACAAAGCCACGTGTTTTTTGACAGCTGTCATCCGCCATCTTTAATCCATAGAGCACAGTGCTGCCCTCTTTAGCTACTTACCTTTGAAATGTGGTGGCGGATAATTTGAAAAATGCTTTTTGACAGCAGCCATCTTGCATCGCAAACCTCAGTGCTGCCCTCTTTAGCTAGATACCTGTGGTAGCAGACAATTCCACGTGACAGCAGCCATCTTTAATCAAGAGAGCACCGTGCTGCCCTCTATGTGGTGGCGGCAAATTGAAAAATTCCACGTGCTCTTGTTTGGAAACAAACTCACGTGCTTTTTTGACAGCTGTCATCTGCCATCTTTAATCTATAGGGCACAGTGCTGCCTTCTTTAGTTTGAAATGTGGTGGCAGACAATTCCACGTGACAGCAGCCATCTTTAATCAAGAGAGCACCGTGCTGCCCTCTATGTGGTGGCGGCAAATTGAAAAATTCCACGTGCTCTTGTTTGGAAACAAACTCACGTGCCTTTTTGACAGCTGTCATCTGCCATCTTTAATCTATAGAGCACAGTGCTGCCCTTTTTAATTTTGAAATGTGGTGGCGGCAAATTCCACGTGCTCTTGTTTGGAAACAAAGCCATGTGCTTTTTTGACAGCTGTCATCCGCCATCTTTAATCAACAGAGCACCGTGCTGCTATCATGCGGGCAATTTCATCACCTGTCATCCGCCATCTTTAATCCACAGAACACCGTGCTGCCCTCTTTATGGCTACTACCTTAAGCACGTAGTAGCGGGTAATTTGAAAAGTTCTGCTAGCTATCATCCACCATCTTTAATCAAGAGAGCACCGTGCTGCCATCTTTTGCTAGATACCTTTGAAATGTGGTGGCGGCAAATTGAAAAATTCCACGTGCTCTTGTTTGGAAACAAACTCACATGCTTTTTTGACAGCTACCATCCGCCATCTTTAATCAACAGAGCATAGTGCTGCCCTCTTTAGTTTGAAATGTAGTGGTGGCAAATTCCACGTGCTCTTGTTTGGTAAACATAGCCACGTGCAGCTGTCATCCGCCATCTTTGAGCACCGTGCTGCCCCCTTTAGATGTAAATTCGTCACCTGTCATCCGCAGTGCTGCCATCTTTAGCTAGATACCTTTGAAATGTGGTGGTGGATAATTTAAAAAGAGAAATTCTACAGCGGCCCTCTCTCGACGCTAATTGCATAAGATGGCGGCTATACATGGCTCCTTAAGGGTGCTTACGCAAGATGGCTGCTATACATAGACGCCCTTGGGATGCTTGCTCAAGATGGTAGTTATACATGGCTCCTTATGAGATGCCCTAGGGATGCTTGCTCAAGATAGCGACTGCTCTTATAAGACGGCTTAAGTGTCCTTGCACAAGATGGCTTGAGACGCCCTAAGGATGCTTGCGCAAGATGGCGGACACAAGATGGCGGCTATACACGTCTCCTTATGAGACGCCTTAAGGGTGCTTGCGCAAGATGGCTGCTGCTCTTAGCTTAGAGGCTAACGTGTCGTGCTAGTTCGATTCATTAAATTTGGGGCTTAAATGCATAATGTTAAATATCTCGAAAACGGTTCATCGTAGAGCAAAACGGACAAAATTTTTCTGCCCTATACCTCGGTTCGCACTACGAGGAACATGATAGCATAAGTCTAATGATCAGATCGACGGTTCGGTTCCTACTTAGGCCCTTTGGCATCCACTCTGTTTTAGCTTGTATTGAAGCAAGTCTTCGTAACATGATCAGGTCTAGCTATGGTAGAGAGTATAACGTGCCGTGCAGGTTCGATTCATTAAATTTAGGGCTTAAATGAAAATGTTAAATATCTCGAAAACGGTGCATCGTGGAGCAAAACGGATAAAATGTTTCCACCTGATACCTAGGTTTTCAGTATCAGGAACAAGAAAAAAACATAGTCTAATGATGAGATCGACGGTTCGATCCCTACTTAGGCCCTTTGGCATTGGCAGCTATCTAATTCTACAAGATGGCGGCTATACATAGCTTCTTATGAGACAGCTTAAGAGCGCTTGCACAAGATGGCTGCTGCTCTTATGAGACGCCCTAGGGGTGCTTGCGCAAGGTAGCAGCGACAAGACGGTGACTATACACAGCTGCTTATGATACGGCCTAGAGGTGCTCACACAAGATGGTGGCTGCTCTGATGAAGAAAGCTAGCTTTGCATCGTGCAGGTATTTTTACAGCACTAAACCTCATACCTTTGAAATGTGGTGGCGGGTAATTTGAAAAATTCGACGTGCTTTTTCATAAGCTGTTAAGGCCTCCTCTTATGTCAAGGCATAGCTCTATCGAACAAGTTTAAACCTGCATCGGGATAGCTAGAGTAAGCGCGTGCTGCAGTGATGACGTCATTATGCATGTTTAGACTTGCAAATCACAGAAGAAACGTAACAAGGCTGGAATCGTGACAGCTATCATCTTTAAACAAAGGCGACTATACATAGGCTGTTAAGGCCTTATCATTCTCCTCCTCCTCCTCCTCCCCCTCCTCCTCCTTCTCTACCTGCTCCTCCGCCTCTTATGTCAAGGCATAGCTTTATATCGAACAAGTTTAAACCTGCATCGCGAAGGCAAGCGTGTGCAGCGATAACATTATTGTGCATGTTTAGACTTTCGAAACATAAGAAGAGTAGAATCAAACGCTGTACTCGATACGACATGTGATCAGAACATTGATTGATGCGTTCAGAAAACAAAATACGTGATCAAGACTAGAATCGAACACTGTACTCGATACAACATGTGATCAGAACATTGATCGATGTGTTCAGAACACAAAATAAGTGATCAAGGCTAGAATCGAACACTGTACTCAATACAACATGTGTTTAGAACATGTTAGGGGGTACCCTTGTTCTAAGAAGATCAGAATGAAACATAACAAGACTAGAATCGAACACTGTAATCGATGTTGTTAACCTCAACATATGATCAGAACATTGTTTGATGTGTTCAGAGCAAAAGTGCAATTTTGATGATTTGCTTAGTGTATAATCAAAAACTATGGAAACACACTGTGCACATATCGCGTAGCTAACTCGCTCAGTAAGCAATATTGCAAAACTACAACTTCAATGATTTGCATAGTGTAAAAATCAAAAACACACTGTACCCATACTGCGCAACTAACTCGCTCGGTAAACGATATAGCCAAAGTATAACTTCAAATTATTTACCTTCCATCATTCGTCTTGTGTGAAAATCAGTCGAACAAGTTATCGCATAAACATGGCTGAAAAAAAAATCGTGATAAGGTATGGAACCCAGGGGTTACATCTTATCAGAAGGTCAAAAAGGATGAAAGGACTCTTCCTCCTCCTTACCGCACATTCCTTGGCTAAAGGGCTAATGGGCTAAAGGGCAAAAGGGCTAATGGGCTAAAGGGCTAATGGGCTAAAGGGCTAAAGGAGCAACAACCTCATCGATCGCTATCAGCAAGAACGCTTGTACTTTGTTAAGTGTAGAAAATTAATCTTTATTGGTAAATGGTTTTATGTTCAGAACAAGGAATGGAACATAGGGGTTACGTCTTACCTAATAAAATCCCCGAGGTGCGATGAGTTACGTTTTTCTAACTAGTGTTTGGAACACTGAACTTTTCAAGATGGCAAGAGTGAGGTTAGCAATGTTCTGTTGTTGGATTTTAAATTCCGCGCTGTAACATGCATAAGGTGGCAGCCTTGAGGTTTACCGCCGTAAAGATGGCAAGAGTGAGGTTAGCGACGTTCTGTTGTTGGATTTTAAATTCCGCGCTATAACATGCATAAGGTGGCAGCCTTGAGGTTTACTGCCGTAAAGATGGCAGCAGTGAGGTTAGCGACGCTCTATTGTCCTTCAAAGTGAGGTTAGGGTTCGTCAAGAAGACAGCTGTCAAAAAAGCACGTGGCTATGTTTACCAAACAAGAGCACGTGGTCGTGACGTCACGGTCACTTCATCAATCCTTAGCTCTACGTCGTTAAGAGCAGCATTAGGATTAGCTATGTTTAAAAATCTTAGGAACAGAGCAGCAGTATGAATAGCCATGTTTTAAAGCGTGTAGACATCACCTATCGATATTATATGCATCGACTCTCGTACTAAACTTCTTCCGCTAGATCGTGCTGCTATCTTAGCATAACCTATACGCATGACCTTAAAGTACAATGAATAGTCATGTTTCAAAGCGTGTACGCATCAACTATCGATTTTGCATGTATCGAATCTCGTACTGAACTTCTTCAGGTAGATTGTGCTGGTATCTTAGCATGAACTTAAAGTACAAAGAATAGCCATGTTTCAAAGCGTGTACACAACACCTATCGATTTCGCATTCATCGAGTCTCGTACTAAATTTCTTGCGCTAGATTGCGCTGCTATCTTAGCATAACCTATACCCATGAACTTAAAGTACAAAGAATAGCCATGTTTCAAAGCGTGTACATATTACTTATCGATTTTGCAAGCATCGACTCTCGTACTAAACTTCTTCCTCTAGATTGTGCTGCTATCTTAGCATAACCTATGTGCATGAGCTTAAAGTACAAAGAATAATCATGTTTCAAAGCGTGTACAGATCACCCTGAACTTCTTCCGCTAGATTGTACTCCTATCTTAGCATAGCCTATACGCACGAACTTAAAGCACAAAAATAACGATGTTTAACAGCGTGTACACATCACCTATTGATTTTGCATGCATCGACTATTTTTTACCGCCAGAGTGTACAACGATCGCATATGTGTATTGCTAACGTATGTGTATAAAGTTAAAGCACAAAGAATAGCTATGCTCCAAAGCGTGTACACATCACCTATCAATTTTGCATGCATCGACTGTCGTACTAAACTTCTACCGCTAGAGTGTACAACGTTCGCAATTGTGTGCTGCTACCTATGTGCGTGGACTTAAAGCACAAAGAATAGCGTGTACACAACACCAGTCAATTTTGCACGCATTAACTCTTGTACTAAACTTCTGCCACAACAGCGTGCGATCGTCGCTTGTGTGTGCTGCAATCTTAACATAACCTATGTGCACGAAGTTAAAGCACAAAAAATACCCAAGTTCAAAGCGTGTACACATCACCTATCGATTTTGCATGCATCGTCTTTCTTACTAAGCTTTTCCACTAGAGCGTGCAACAACCTTATAAGTATGCTGCTAACTTAGTATAACTTATACGCATGAACTTAAAGCATAAAGAATAGCGATGTATAAAAATCTTGTGAACATAGCAGCAGCAGTAAGAATAGCAATGTTTTAAAAGCGTGTACGCATTGCCTATCGATTATACATGCATCAACTAGAGTACTAAACTTCTCCCGCTAGAGTGTGCTGCTATCTTAGCATAACCTATGTGCACGGATTTAAAGCACGAAGAATAGTTAAGTTTCAAAGCGTGTACACAACACCTATCGATTTTGCATGCATCAACTATCGTACTAAACACATTCCGCTAGAATGTACAACGTTCGCATGTGTTTGCTCTGCTACTTTAGCATGACCTATGCGAACGAACTTAAAGCACAAAGAATAGCGATCTTTGAAAATCTTGCGAACATAGTAGCAGTAAGAATAGCAAGGTTCAAAAGCGTGTACGTATCACCTTTTGATAATGCATGCATCTTCTACTAGAGCACGTGACCATCGCTTGTACGTGTACTGCTATCTTAACATAACCTATGTGCACGAACTTAAAGCATAAAAAATAGTTGTGAGTAAAAATTTTGTGAACATAGCAGAGTGTTTACTACGTAGGTGTAGACATTGAACATTGCATGCTGAAGCAGCATACTACGTGACCGTGACGTCACGACCACGTGCTCTTGTTTGGTAAACATAGCCACGTGCTTTTTTGACAGCTGTCTTCTTGACGAACCCTAACCTCACTTTGAAGGACAATAGAGCGTCGCTAACCTCACTGCTGCCATCTTTACGGCAGTAAACCTCAAGGCTGCCACCTTATGCATGTTACAGCGCGGAATTTAAAATCCAACAGCAGAACGTCGCTAACCTCACTCTTGCCATCTTGATGGGCTTAAACCTTATTGTTGCTACCTTGGTTATACGCTTTTGTATTAGTTTACTATTAATCGCTAAGCTGTTCGCATCATCGAAGTAGAGAGTAACAAATGTCGAGTAGATTTAAAGAAGAATCTGTTAGCAGAAGATAAAAGTCCGTCATGGAAAAACCTATTTCTAGGTATATTTGCGAAGAGTGTGGAAAAGCATTTTCCCGAAGCTATCACAGGAGACGTCATGAGATATCATGTAGGACGATTTTTCAATGCAAACATTGTAGAAGAGAGTTCAAGAACGCATACAACGCTCAACGTCATGAAGCCGCGTGTAATGTAGCTTCATCGGGAACAAAATACAAAGAGCTCAACCATATTCCAGCGAACACTGATTTATGTTTAAAAAGTACACCTCTGCGAGAGATTTTTAATTCTCCCTTGCTGTCTAGGCCTGCTGCAAGTTCTGTTACTGAGCACAAACTTCAAGATAAAGAGAGGCAAGATCATGATTATGATAATAAGTATAATGATGTTGATCAAAACAGTAGTAAAGGGAAAGTAGAAGAAGAAAATTCATTGCCATTAAAGCTTGATTATTTTACTTCATTTCCTAAGCCTAGTACACGTTCTGTCGAAGTGCAAACATCTCAAGAAGAGATGCAAGGTAAAGAAGAAGGAAATTTCAACGCTTCATCGCTATCGAAACAAGTTATGTTTGTACCTAGAAACGCTACTGCTGAAGCACGTATTACATCAAAACAAGTCCCTGCACATCAACTGTCTGCATATAGACTCAAAGTTCACAACAAGCCTCTGTTACCCTATGTAGATATAAGCTACTGTAAAGACCCCAACGTACTCGTAAAACGTTTACAACTGCTAAGAGCCTATTATGATGCTGGTTACACACAGTACAAAGAAGATATTTTTGAAATAGAGTATGAATTACGTCGTGTAGGTATTATTGAGTAAGAGCTTACCCTCACCTAAGTCATCCATCTGTAGTATATAGTCGATCGAGTAGCTATATTCGTATAGATTATTTCCCAACATTCTCCCTTCCTTAGGGTGTTAACTCCGCCTCTAGTTGTAGAGCCGGTCTCAAGCCCGGATAAAGAGAGGAGAGGCGCCCTAGCCCTTTAGCCCATTAGCCCTTTAGCCCTTTAGCCCATTAGCCCTTTAGCCCATTAGCCCTTTAGCCAAGGAATGTGCGGTAATCTAATCTTCTTAGAACAAAGGTATCCCCTGACATGTTCTAAACACATGTTGTATCGAGTAGAGTGTTCTATTATAGTCTTGATCACTTATTTAGTGTTCTAAACACTTCAATCAATGTTCCGATCACATGATAAAGTTAACGGCATAGAGTGCGGTGTTCGATTCTAGTCTTGTTATGTTTCTTTAGTGATTTGCAAGTCTAAACATGCATAATGACGTCATCACTGCAGCACATGCTTACTCTAGCTATCCTGATGCAGGTTTAAACTTGTTCGATAGAGCTATGCCTTGACATAAGAGGAGGCCTTAACAGCTTATGTATAGCCGCTATTGTTTAAAGATAGCTGCTGTGAAGAAAAAGCACGTCGAATTTTTCAAATTACCTGCCACCACATTTCAAAGGTATGAGGTTTAGTGCTGTAAAGATACCTGCACGATGCAAAGCTAACTTTCTTCATCAGAGCAGCCACCATCTTGTGTGAGCACCTCTAGGCCGTATCATAAGCAGCTGTGTATAGTCACCGTCTTGTCGCTGCTACCTTGCGCAAGCACCCCTAGGGCGTCTCATAAGAGCAGCAGCCATCTTGTGCAAGCGCTCTTAAGCTGTCTCATAAGAAGCTATGTATAGTCACCATCTTGTAGAATTAGATAGCTGCCAATGCCAAAGGGCCTAAGTAAGGATCGAACCGTCGATCTCATCATTAGACTATGTTTTTTTCATGTTCCTGATACTGCAAACCTAGGTATCAGGTAGAAAAATTTTATCCGTTTTCGAGATATTTAACATTTTGCATTTAAGCCCCAAATTTAATGAATCGAACCTGCACGGTACGTTATACTCTCCACCATAGCTAGACCTGATCATGTTACGAAGACTCGCTTCAATACAAGCTAAAACAGAGCAAATGCCAAAGGGCCTAAGTAGGAACCGAACCGTTGATCCCATCATTAGACTATGATTTTCTTGTTCCTCATACTGCGAACCTATGTATTAGGCAGAAAAATTTTGTCCGTTTTGCTCTACGGTGCACCGTTTTCGATATATTTAACATTTTGCATTTAAGCCCTAAATTTAATGAATCGAACTTTCACGACACGTTAGCCTCTAAGCTAAGAGTAGCAACCATCTTGCGCAAGCACCCTTAAAGCGTCTCATAAGGAGTTGTGTATAGCCGCCATCTTGTGTCCGCCATCTTGCGCAAGCATCCTTAGGGTGTCTCAAGCTATCTTGTGCAAGGACCCTTAAGCCGTCCCATAAGAGCAGCCGCTATCTTGCGCAAGCATCCCTAGGGCATCTCATAAGGAGCCATGTATAACTGCCATCTTGCGCAAGCATCCCAAGGGCGTCTCATAAGAACCTGTGTATAGCAGCCATCTTGCGTAAGCACCCTTAAGGAGTCATGTATAGCCGCCATCTTATGCAATTAGCGTCGAGAGAGGGCTGCTGTAGAATTTTTCTTTTTAAATTACCCACCACCACATTTCAAAGGTATCTGGCTAAAGATAGCAGCACTGCGTATGACAGGTGACGAATTTACATCTACTACAATAAAGAGGGCAGCACGGTGCTCTCTGGATTAAAGATGGCGGATGACAGCTGTCAAAAAAGCACGTGGCTATGTTTACCAAACAAGAGCATGTGGAATTTGCCGCCACCACATTTCAAACTAAAGAGGGCAGCACTATGCTCTGTTGATTAAAGATGGCGGATGGTAGCTGACAAAAAAGCACGTGAGTTTGTTTCCAAACAAGAGCACGTGGAATTATTCAATTTGCCGCCACCACATTTCAAAGGTATCTAGCTAAAGATGGCAGCACGGTGCTCTCTTGATTAAAGATGGTGGATGATAGCTAACAGAACTTTTCAAATTGCCCGCTACTACATGCTTAAGGTAGTAGCCATAAAGAGGGCAGCACGGTGTTCTGTAGATTAAAGATGGCGGGTGATAGGTGATGAAATTGCCCGCATGATAGCAGCACGGTGCTCTGTTGATTAAAGATGGCGGATGACAGCTGTCAAAAAAGCACATGGCTTTGTTTCCAAACAAGAGCACGTGGAATTTGCCGCCACCGGGCAGCACGGTGATTAAAGATAGCGGATGACAGCTGTCAAAAAAGCACATGGCTTTGTTTCTACGTGGAATTTGCCATCACCACATAGAGGGCAGCACTGTTCTCTCTGGATTAAAGATGGCGGATGACAGCTGTCAGAAAAGCACATAGGTTTGTAAAGCACATGGAATTTACCGCCACCACATAGAGTGCAGCACTGTTCTCTCTGGATTAAAGATGGCGGATGACAGCTAACGAAATTGCCAGCATGATAGCAGCACAGTGCTCTATTGATTAAAGATGGCGGATGACAGCTGTCAAAAAAGCACGTGGCTTTGTTTCCCAACAAGAGCACATAGAATTTTTCAAATTGCCGCCACCACATTTCAAAGGTATCTAGCTAAAGAGTACAGCACTGTGCTCTGTTGATTAAGGATGGTGGATGGTAGCTGTCAAAAAAGCACGTGAGTTTGTTTCCAAACAAGAGCACGTGAATTTTTCAATTTGCCGCCACCACATAGAGGGCAGCACGGTGCTCTCTTGATTAAAGATGGCTGCTGTCACGTGGAATTGTCTGCTACCACAGGTATCTAGCTAAAGAGGGCAGCACTGAGGTTTGCGATGCAAGATGGCTGCTGTCAAAAAGCATTTTTCAAATTATCCGCCACCACATTTCAAAGGTAAGTAGCTAAAGAGGGCAGCACTGTGCTCTATGGATTAAAGATGGCGGATGACAGCTGTCAAAAAACACGTGGCTTTGTTTACCTCGCGCTAGTTAGGTTAAGTTGGTAGCACTAAGGTTTAGACCCATCAAGATGGCAGCACTGCCGATGACAGGTGACGAATTTTGCAGCTACTGCGATATAGAGGGCGGCACAGTGCTTTGTGGTTTAAAGATGGCGGATGACAGCTGTCAAAAAAGCACGTGGCTGTCAAAAAGCACGTGGCTTTGTTTACCACGCGCTAGTTAGGTTAAGTTGGCACTACTGAGGTTTAGGCCCGTCAAGATGGCAGTACTGAGGTTAGCGATGCGTTGTTGTCGATGACAGCTGTCAAAAAGCACGTGGCTTTGTTTACAAATTCAAATTTCCCGCGGGAGGTGGAGGAGACCTCTGGGAGGCCTCTGGCTGAGGTGGAGGTGGAGGAGGCATCTGGGAGGCCTCTGGCTGAGGTGGAGGTGGAGGTGGCCTCTGGGAGCCTGAGGTGGAGGTGGCGCCAGAACCATCCAATTATACTACTGGCAGAGGCAGTCGGATTTTTGAAGGACGGAAAATATCTATTCGACAGGATGTCGGCATGTAAAAATATCTCTGGTAATACATCTCGTGTTTACCGGACAAATTTATTAAATCTCACCCATAAACACCCCAAGAGAGTTTCGGTTTATACTCCGCTATCTACTAGTCCTAGAGTAAAACGGGGCTTATTTCTTTCTTTCGATTTTTCTCAGCTAGATAGGTCTTATAACGACGATGGGAGAGGAAAGGCCTAGGAGTAGGAACGAAACGGCCGTGTCCCTAATAAGGTACAACCCCAGCATTTACCTAGTGTAAAAACTATCTTCAGCGGGCGACGACAGTGGGATTTAAACCCACTATCTCCAGGAACGTTGACTAATGGTCACCGACGGACAAAACACCATCAACAGCGTTATATGCCCTCACTCTATATGTGCACTGCGGAGAGGATTGTAATGTAATCAAGGTCTTTTTGAGCATACAATCTAGTAATAAGATGTATACTACCACCTCACTTACCCCGCTAGGCTATGTGGCTTAGACACTGGCCTTCCATCGAAAATCCATAGGCCTAGCTGGGAATTGAACCCAGAGGTGTAGGGACCTTAGGCATTGAACTAGTGGGCGAAGCTTTAAGTTAGGTACTGTCCTCGCATTTTCTCCTGAGCCCTCTAGATAATTATCTCAACCCCTACACAACACGGTTGGTGAAACATTTTTTATCTGATTAATTTATAATTCACTTCGACTCTATGTTAGTAAATGCCGCATGGTTAACCTGCTGCAGGAGAGTCAGCACTGCCCCTGCAGAAAATTGAAACCATGTTTCCTCTTATAGACCGCAGAGAGCCACGCACCCAATCAGGGGCAGGCACACGCATGCATTTGAAAAGACAACACACAAGACCAACTCAATGCAGTGATTACATTTATCATTTCAAATCATTAATAAATCATTTTTTTTATTTTACATGTAAGTATAAGGTGAGTACAAAAGGGTGAACGAAGCGAATGTACCGAATTAAACATGAACATAAAGGCTGTAAAAATGTGTGTGTATTTTTCCGATGATATCTTCACTACATTACAAGATGATGTTACGTGCGTGTGCTATATAATGTATTTAATGTCTGTGATGTTGATGATTATTATTATTATTATTATTATTCATAGCGTAAATAGGAGCAAATCCATCTCCTTAGCACAATGCGATGTAGAATTATTGTTTTCCACACGACTGTGTTTGAGGCAACACAGAAGAGGCATACAAAGAAAATAAGTCAGTAAGGTAGTTTCCCGTTATTTACTTCAAAGAGAGTTCAAGGTCCTGTGATTGAGAATGCTCAGTGGCTATGTAATTGTGTAGTCGAAAGATATAGGTCTCTTATCTCTTACAAACAAACGACCCCAACATTTGCATAGTAACGTCGCTAATCATTTTTCCGAAGAGATGGATCAATATTTTTGGGTGATGTGCCATACAGTCCTAGCATTTTCTTTGTATTTTGGCACCTCGGAATCCGCCGAAATCCGTAAATGTAGTTAGTAGGATAAAAAGTGATTGACATTATTAGTGAGACGGAACAACATTGTCGGATGCTGTAACATACAGTCCTAGCATTTGCTTGGTATTTACTGTGGGCTAGTTCGTGATGCCGGGTTCGATTCCTAGCCAGGCAACCGGAAGTAGATCCTAGCTCAGTCCGGTGGTATTTTAAGATAATCAAATATGACAGCCTAGTGTCCATAGATTTACTACCACATGATTTAATTCAGGCACCTCGGCATCCACCGAAATCCGTAAAAGTATTTATTGGGATGAAAAGCCAATAACATTATTATTGTGACGGAACAATATTGTCGGGTGCTGAAACATACAGTCCTAGCACTTGCTTGGTATTTTCTATGGGCTAGTTCGTGATGCTGGGTTCGATTCCTAGCCATGTTACCGGAAGTAGATCCTAGCTCAGTCCTGTAGTACTTTAAGATAATCAAATATAACAGCCTAGTGTCCATAGATTTACTACCACACGATTTAATTCAGGCACCTCGGCATCCGCCGAAATCCGTAAAAGTTTTTAGTGGGATAAAAAGACAATAACATAATTATTGTGCGGAACAATATTGTCGGGTGCTGAAACATGCAACCCTAGCATCTGCTTGGTATTTACTATGGAACAACGTTAATAATGTTACCGAGGAAATGGTTCAGTATTGTTGGGGTAATGTGTCATACAGTCCTAGTATTTGCTTGGTATTTACTGTGGGCTTGTTCGTGAGACCGGGTTCGATTCCTAGCCAGGTTACCGGAAGTAGATCCTAGCTCGATCCGGTAGTATTTGAAGATGATCAAATATAACAGCCCAGTGTCGCTAGATCTACTACCACACGATTAAATTCGGGTATCTCGCTATCCACCGAAATCCGTAAAAGTAATTAGTGGGATGAATAGCCATTATTATTATTATTATTATTATTATTATTATTATTATTATTATTATTATTATTATTATTATTATTATTATTATTATTATTATTATTATTATTATTATTATTATTATTATTATTATTATTATTGTAGTGACGGAACAATAATGTCGGGTGCTGTAATATACAGTCCTAGCATTTGCTTGGCATTTAGTATGGGCTAGCTCGTGAGGCCGGGTTCGATTTCTAGCCAGGTTATCGGAAGTACAACTATACATCCATCTTCTAATATCATTAACAGTAGTGATCATTGTTTCAAGAGAAGGAACAACTGTACATCTCCGTTTCCTTTTTCTTACAATATAACATTTAATAACGTTTTAAAGTAAGTACTGTGATAAGTGTTTACGTTCGAGCTTACATCTGTCCACTATTAACGGTGGTAGTGATTATTGTTTTCTTCAAAGGCAAGTGTATGCATATTTTCTTCAATATAATCTACGATTAAAATGTGTTCTGCGATCGTAATAATTTTTTATGCTGTGTGCCTTTGTTAAAATTCTAGACACTGACTTGAATCGAAGTCGGGACTTCTATGACTAAGGGCCAGTTAGCTAACCCGTTTAGCCATTAAGCCGAACTAATGATATAAATACAAGCTTATGCTATTATCGCATGGCAGAAGATAAGGTTTTTTGATAATATCTATTGAATGTGAACATTACAGTTGGCACAAGAAAGTCTCTAGTGTTCAACACACAAGCTCAAAATGATTCATTCAAAAATTCAGTGACCTAATCATTTTAAAACAATATGTAAGTGGCGTCTAAAAGGGTGCGCTGGGTGATGTTTCATTCGTAACTTCTATTTACGTAGAGTGAAAATGTGAAACCACAGACGGAAGTACCATCTTCTATTATCATTAATCGTAGTAAGTGTATATATTTTCTTCAATATAATCTACTAATAAAATGTGTTCTATGATCGTAATAATTTTTTATGTTGCGTGCCTTTCGATTTATAGTAATGTCAGAGTTTTTACACGGTACCCCCCGACCGAATCGGCTACGCGGTTTGAGATGTGTAGCTGTAAGCTTTGCATTTATTGTAATAATAAACATATTTGTATACTGTAAAAGTTCTAGTAGGATTATGTGATAATGTCATTGCAACGCACTTATACCGAGCGAATTGGCCACGAGGTTATGGATGTGTAGCTGTAAGCTTTGCAGTTAGAGTTTTAATAAGCATATTTGTATATTGTAATGTTCGGGTAGCATTATGTGTTAATGCCATTCCAACATACCTATACCGAGCGAATTGACCACGCGGGTAGGGATGTGTAGCTGCAAGCTTTTCATTTAGAGTATAATAAACATATTTTATACTGTAAAGTTCTAGTCGCATTATGTGATAATGCCATTGCAAATAATCTATACCGAGCGAATAAGCCATGCGGTTACGAATGTGTAGCTGCAAGCTTTGCAATTGAAGTAATAATAAATATATTTTATACTGTAATGTTCTAGTAGCATTATGTGTTGATGCATTCCAACACACCTATACCGAACAAATTGGCCACGCGGTTAGTGTCGTGTAGCTGTTAGCTTTGCAATTAGAGTAATAAACATATCATTATACTGTAAAGTTCTAGTAGCACTATGTGTTAACGTCATTGCAACCCACCTATACCGAGCGAATTGGCCACAAGTTAGGGATATATAGCTGTGAGCTTTGCATTTAGTGTAATAATAAACATATTTTTATACTGTAAGTTCTAGTAGCATTATGTGATAATGCCATTGCAACACATCTATTCCGAGCGAATTGACTACGCGGTTAGGGAATTTTAGAAAATAGCTTAACAACACATTTCTATACATCTTCTTTTTCCTTTTAATGATATTTTATATAAAAACTAGATTATGTTATAAAAATCATGCTACACATATAAAATCCATCATCTATTCCTTATCGAACCTTCTACATTCATCGTCCGCTCCTTCCCTCCTTTTTTCTGTAAAAAAGTTAAATAGAAGAAGGTTAGTGAAAAATCAATACACATGTCTGAACAGGAGGTAAAAAAGGACAAGGGGATGTCTCTACACCGTGCTCACCAGATTAATGATATAACATTACGTAAGTATACCAGGTATGAAATTTCCGAGAAAACAAGAGCACGTAATATTGTTGACAACTCTGTTAAACAAGAGCACGTGGTCTGAGTAAAGGTAGACACTTCGTCTGTAATGTTAGTCTTGCTCTCTTTTTGCAAACAACACACCTGTCAAAAGCATGTGACGTGAGGTTAGCCTTACTCTCGTTTTTAAAATCCCCGACTCACAACTGTCAAAAGCATGTGGAATTAGGTTAAGATAACAGATATGAGGTTAGGATCGTTCACTTTTATCAAAATACTCGCCTCAACCCGTCAAAAGCACATGAACTGAAGTTCCCACAAAAATGGTGTCGGGGAATGGGGATGTTGTGAAGGGCAGCTAGCCTTAAACTATTGTCTTTAGGCCCCCTCCAAGATGGTAACGGGAAGGGACATGTCGAGAACTGCAGCTAGGAGGAGGAGGGATTGAGCTGACCTCCGAGACGTCACGCTGTCCAATACAGAACTCTAAGGAAGAGGGATTGTGCTGACCTCCATGACCCCAGTCGGTTGTATAAAGAAACTGAGAAGAAGAGGAAGGAATCATAAATCTAAGGTCCTTAGACCCCTCCAAGATAGTGTCGGGAAGGACATCTTACAGTAAAACCACGGCCCTGCGAGTTTATACCCCTCCAAGATGGTGTCAAGAAGGTGATCTGGCCAGATGGCGTTGGGAAGGGCATCTAGGTTAGGCCCCTCCAGTCGACATAGCTAAGTCCCTGTCAAGATAACAGTTGTGAGGTTAGAGGCGTTTACTTTTGCAAAATTCCAAGCATGCGGCTAATTCCCGTCAAGATAACAGCCGTGAGGTTATGGTTTGTTTCAAAATTCCGCGCCTGTACATAGTGTCCTGTCAAGATAACAGCATTAAGATTAGATTCGAATTCTGTGCCTCACAACTGTAAAAAGCACGTGGTTAGGACCTGTTATGATGGCAGCAGTGAGGTAAGCCACGTTCAAAACTCCACGCCTGCACGTGGCTAAGTCCCGTGAACATGACAGCAGTAACGGTGGAGTCGTTCTCTTTTTCAAAATTCCGCGCCACATACCTATTAAAAGTATGTGATGTGTGGCTAAGTCCTGTCAATGTGCGCGCACATCGACATTCGAAAAAATTACGAGATGAGCTTACATGAGATTAAATTTCGCGCCGCATACATGTTAAAAGCATGTATTTTGGGCTAAGTCCCGTCACAGAGCGCGCGCATCCACATTCGAAAAAATATGTAATGAGCTTATATTCTCTTTTACCAGAGTGCGCAACTATTGTTACTCGATGCACGACAATAGTAACATTTTGAGATGAGCTTATATTTTCTTTTACCAGAGTGTGCAACAATCTCCTCAAAATGCGCGCGCCCTGCATGCTAATCTGCGCATCCCGCCACCGACTCAACGATGGTATAAATACAACTACTAGTCGTAGTTTCACTCGGTCGGCACGTGAGAGGCGACCGTGTCCTGGCATCTTAGTCGGGGCAATATTTTTTGTAGAGGACTCATCACAAAGTCAATGGACCTCTAGGGAGAAAGAGAGAGGGAGAGAGAGAGTACATCTCTCACTCATCCATAATCTATTTTTGGTATGGAGAGCTGGGGAAAGAGGATTACCTCTCTACCCTCTCCCCCGAATTCAACAAAGCAAAAAAAATTCTCTGAGGTTAGCCTTGCACTCTTGCGCGCCTCAGCAGCTACTATCAACTTGACAGCTGTCAATAGCACTTGGATTTCAAATTACGCGCCCCAACGTGATTAAGGTGGCAGCAGGGAGGTTAGGCCCTGTCAATATGGCAACAGTGAGGTTAGCGACGTTCACTTGTTCAACAAGTACACGTGGTTAGGACTTGTCAAGATGACAGCCGACATCTTGACAACTGTTCAAATTCCGCGCCCCCGCGTCGTAAAGATAACAGCAGTGAGGTTAGGCCTGTCAAGATGGCAGCAGTGAGGTAAAATTCCTTTCTCCAAAAAAGTGAGGTTATTGTCTGTCAAGATTACAGGGGCAGCTGTGAAGAGCACGTAGCCCGGCACATGCCCTTGTTTGTAAACAATGTGACGTCACGCTCACTTGGCCATGTCGTCATGGGGTCAATGACCTTGCCTGAGGTCAATGACCTCAGATGCTGACTAAGCAGAAAAATGCTGACGCCAGTAATTTAGAACCCGTATAGCTCTACTACTACTAAGGCGCGAGTTATTTATTAATTAGAGACCAAAATAGTGTTATTTTACAGACTACTGATTACTCCCGTTTTTATTTGAAGGAATGAGGTAGCGCGAGATAGTTCACGTTTCTCACAAGAGACGGCGACACAACGTCCAGTTTGGCACTCTACTCTTGGAATAAAACGAGTGAATAATTAATATATGCGCTGCTGCTGGCAACATTGGCATATAACCCAATGTTAAAAGTTTATATACGATAACGAATAAACGTATCGCCTAAGTTCCATCCTTAAAATGCTTTCAACATTGCATGCACCATACGAGACGTATGTTCGAGTAGAGGCACTACTTCCATTCGGTCCTATTGATCTACTGGAATTTATTCTAGATGAGCATGTGGCCTATTACCTGCACACTTTTTAGTGATAGATGGACACCCTAGTGCTGAATCGGTCGACCTCGGTTATTTTCGACATTCGTATTGCAACCTTTGAAACACAAACTATGAATAGCTTATGCATCGCTGTTCGACATCTGGCGTGCACTTTACGTACTAGTACTGTTGTTTATATAGCAAAACCAAACTATAGAATTCATGCTAGGAAAAAGATTCACATCGAGAAATGTTATATAATGTGTGTGTGACACAGTTGTTGGCTTAAGATAATAAAGGTTTAGAAAATTCACATAGATCGATCATATTATCAATTAAATTCAGATTTTATTTCCATTCAGTTAGCAGTATTACCGGAACCAGGAGAGCTCCCTCCTTACTCCTCACCCCTGTACAAAAATCTACGATTAAAAAGTATGTGAGTAATATATTACACCACCACATTTCTGTGTCAAAGAAGTTTGATAACATTTTTGTGATAAAATATTGTCTGCGCAGATTTTCTGGATAGATTTACACCCTAGTGCTGAATTGGTCGACCTCCGCAGTCTTCGAGATTTGTACTGGCAACCTTTGAAACACAAACTATGAATCGCTTATGAATCGCTGTGCGACATCTGGCGTACCCTTCACGTACTAGTACTGTTGTTATTTACGCAGCAAAGCCAAACTATAGGATTCACTCTAGGAATAAGATTCGCATCGAGAAATGTTATATAATGTTATATAATGTGTGTGTGACACAGTTGTTGGCTTAAGATAACAGAGGTTTAGGAAAATTCATATCGATCGATCATATTATCGATTCAATTCTGATTTCATGTCCATTCAGTTGGCAGTACTACTGGAACCGGAATTGCTCCCTCCTTACTCCTCAAACCCGTACACAAATCTATCGATAAAAAGTGCGCAGATAATATTTTACAGTGTAATACAGCATTTTTGATCACATCGATCAGTGACACAGTTCTGTGATAAAAGTTATTCTCACCATCATACCTTTGATAAACCTCTGACAAGCCAGAAAGAAAATGGAGGGTGATAAGTACACATGGTCTGTGGTAACCACAAAACTTCCTGTTTTACATTATGAGTCACATGAAATGTTGTACAATTCGAAACATAAAGATTATAAAAACAGGAACAAAAGACTGGAAATACGGTAATATTGCAGAAGCCATAAATGTCATAGAAGACGGATGTACAACGAACGACGCAAGCAAGAAATTATATGGACTGAGAAGCCAATACTTGGGAGAGAAAATGAAAGTATGTAATTATTACAACTATTTATTAATTACTCTTCTTGCTGCTGTTCATTGCTTAATCTTCGTTATTTTTGAGGTTAGGAGATAAGCACCTATTGAATGTGAAAAACAGGTAGAACATGCATTTGCCATAACATGACTCCAATGCCTAATGACGGCACACACAATGCACATTAAAATAGTACAAATTCAATCTTTTATTATAGTAAGCCTGTATTTTGTAAAGAAACACTACTTATAATAAATTATTTTTCTGCTTATTCGTTTTTAAAATAAAAAGACTTAGGCCTATTACATGTAAATCACATACGTTACCGGTACTGTGAAATTTAATGGAAGTACATTATAGGCTTGTTTGGATGTCTACATTGTTTTACATATACAAAATAGCAAAAGAAGTGGACAATTTATACGCCCACAGCCTTCTGGCAAGAACGAATCCAATCCTCAGAACTTAATGCCATTCTCGATTGTTCAAAGATAGCAAATCGAGTAGCCGTATATGTTGGAAATGTGGATTTGTTTTGGTATGTTGTTATCGTATGTAGTCGGAGTAATTTCATAAAGGTTGGAGATAAATGCTAGTTTACTTTTAGAATATAAGTGTGCGAATGTATTTTATGAGTCAGTGGACACTTGGGATCTGTAACTATACGCAGTAATGGGAGAGTGTTGGTTTTGATCGTGTTGTGAATCAGGTTTAAATCTAACTTCTGGAATGCCTCTCATACAACTATTCTTAGGTTTTCTACGGAATCAAATATTTCGAGAAATGGATTAGGAATATACATCGTGATTATTTTGAAGTCGATGACAAAACTGTAGTGTGCATACATTATTTTGAGAATAATTCTGAGGTTAGGGAAGACTTTTCTCTAATTCTAAACGGGGAACTTATACGTATTCCCCAAAAAATAAATTTAGATAGAATATAATCGATATTGTGATATTCCGTCAGTGTGAATGAGCTTTAAAGTGTCGAGTGATTTAGATGCAAGTGTATATTACAATAATATGTGCTTGCCTGCGGAAATGTTTGGCTGGATCTTGTGGAGTATAACAAAACTTCGACAGATAGAGCAATCTGTATACGGTTACACAGAAGAAAAAGTGACTTGGAGGGATTAGCTGGGTTTGTAACGCAGGGTTTTACGCTACCAACACCTGTCGATTCATGCAGTGGTTTTCTGTTATCAAGCAGACTACAATGAACTCAAGCTCTCCATGTGGTTAAATATCAATGTTTAGAGTCAATAGAGATTTTGAACTCGTGTCCTTTAATGGGTAACGACTGAACGTTTCATTACTAAGGTTACCATCATTGCGTGAAGAGTGTTCTATGCCATATGTCAACATTATATAAACATTACCAGGGCCGTTCATTGGGTTAACATAATCATTTCGCGTGTATTTGGGCAAAGTGGCTCAGACGGTTGAAGCGCTGGCCTTCTGAACCCACGTTGGCAGGTTCGATCCTGGCTCAGTCCGGTGTTACTTGAAGGTGCTCATATACATCAGCCTCGTGTCGGTAGATATACTGGCACGTAAAGGAACTACTGCAGGACTAAATTCAGGCACTTCGGCGTCTCCAAAAACCGTAAAATAGTAGCTAGTAGGACGTAAAGCAAATAACATTACTTCCGGTGTACTTCCCTTTCATTGGGTGCTGAACATTAGTAATTATCCACTTCAAAGTAAGGCAACAAATTAGATTTCATAGTTCTCATGAGAGCGAATAAATTAGAAATCTCGCACCTTAATTTATTTTGAAACACTCAGAATTAAGTTATCAATATAATTTTAACAGGTACAGTAGTTCTTGCAAATTTCATTTCTGTTGTGCTTAGTAGTGACATACGGTACCGGTATCGTAATTAGGATACGTCTGAAAGTAGTTTAAAATTACTGTAGTGTACTGTACAGTAGTATACGAGTAATATCCTATTAGAATTTAGTGTGCTTATTTTATTATTGTAAAATATTTGTGTAGTACTGGTGTAGTAGAGGTATCCGTAGAAACTCTTACAAAAATACTTTTGTTGTAATTACGATAGGCTTAATTGCAGTTTGGAATTGTGTAGTTCTTGTGTATTACTTTCGTAATTCAGTAATTAACAGCAGTTTTTATCCTGTTAGGGGATGTAGGATAAAAAATAGAGCATGAATAAGTAGTATTGTACTGTAGTCATATATTAATTACCTTATTGTAGTGTGATCTTTGAGTACTAACCCAGACAATATATCCCTCCGTTCATTTATTTTTTTGCAAATAAGTTATTTTTTAATTTCATTTTTTTCGTAAAGAATGGCTAAGGAGCGCGAGTGTACGAACTGAGGGTGTGGCGAGGCATTGAGGGGTATGAGGGAGGAGTTGAAAAGTTTGAGGGAGATAATTAGGATTCTCACAGAAAACAGGAAGGAAGATAGGACTCCCTCAAACAATTTACAGGTTACAGTAGGTGTACAAGAGGGAGGGGAAGGAAAGGGGGGAGTTGTAGAAGACAGGTGGTCTAATGTTCTAAGGGGAAGGAGATTGGTGAGATGTGTGGAATAGGAAGGGAAAAGTAGAGTAGAGGATAGGAAAAGACAGGTGGAACAGGGCCATGGGAAGGAGAAAAGGGAGGAGGAAGTAGCTTCTGCAGGTTTCAGGAAAGATAGGGCTGACCAGGAGGGGAGGGGATCAAATGTGTTGGGTAGGGTTGAGGCTCTGGTTATGGGGGATTCCATCGTTAGACACGCGGGGAAAGTGTGTGGAGGAAAGGGAACCAGGGTAGAATATTATCCAGGAATTAGGTTGAGGCAGATGTTGAGGAAAGTAGAAAAGAGGGAGGAGGGGAAGGAGAAGGTGGTAGTGTTTCACGTTGGTACCAACAACGTAAGGCAAGCTGATGTAAGTACCAACATAGTTGGAGATGTGTGGGATCTGGTAAATGTAGCACGGGTGAAGTTTAAGAAAGCGGAGATTGTTATTAGTGGAATACTCTGTAGGAGGGACACTGACTGGAGGGTGATTGGGGATTTAAATGAGATTATGGAGTGGGTATGTGGGAAACTAGGAGTGAAATTTCTAGATCCTAATGGGTGGGTAGGAGATAGGGATCTGCGCTCAGATGGCCTTTATTTAAACCGCAGTGGTACGTATAAGTTAGGAAATATGTTTGGAAGGGTAATAGGGAGGTACATTCAGGGAAACGGGATGGCCTAGGGAGCGGTGATAAGGGAACAGGGAACTGGAAATCAAGTAGGGATGACATAAAATTGTTAGTGTTGAACTGTAGAAGTATTGTAAAGAAAGGAATTGAATTTAATAGATATATATTTACCAGATATTGTAATAGGAGTTGAATCATGGCTGAGAAATGATATAATAGATGCAGAAATTTTCTCACGGCACTGGAGTGTGTATCGTAGAGATAGGATAGGAATGGTGGGAGGAGGAGTGTTTATTCTCGTGAAAGAAGAATTTGTAAGCTACGAAAGAGTTAATGATGAGACACACGTGAAATACTAGGTGTAAGGCTCATTTCTAAAGATAATAGGCAACTTGATATATTTGGAGTGTACAGATCGGTAAAGGGTAGCACTGACGCCGATTCGGAATTATTTGATAGGATAGTCAGCTATGTGGGAAACGACATGGAAAGAAATGTGATTGTAGCGGGAGATCTGAATTTGCCAGATGTCAATTGGGAAGGAAATGCGAACGACAGGAAGCATGACCAACAAATGGCAAATAAGTTAATATGGGAAGGACAGCTGATTCAGAAAGTGATGGAACCAACCAGAGGGAAAAATATCCTGGATGTCGTGCTGATAAAACCAGATGAGCTCTATAGAGAAACTGAAGTAATAGATGGTATTAGTGATCATGAAGCTGTATTTGTGGTCGTTAAAAATAAATATCATAGAAAGGAAGGTCTTAAAAGTAGGACTATTAGGCAGTACCATATGGCTCATAAAGCAGGCATGAGGCAGATTCTAAATAGTAACTATATCGGTGGAAAACGGTAAATAAAAATGTGAACAGACTCTGGGATGGGTTTAAAGAAATTGTTGAGGAATGCAAAAACAAGTTTGTACCTTTAAGGGTGGTAAGGAATGGTAAAGGCCCACCTTATTATAATAGAGAAATAAAGAGACTTAGAAGGAGGTGCAGACTGGAAAGAAATAGATTTAGAAATGCCTGCGGAAGTAAGGAGAAATTGAAGGAACTTACTAGAAAATTGAATCTAGCAAAGAAGGCAGCTAAGAATAACATGATGGCAAGCATAATTGGCAGTCATACAAATTTATTGAAAAATGGAAGGGTATGCATAGGTATTTTAAGGCAGAAACAGGTTCCAAGAAGGACATTCCAGGAATAATTAATGAACAAGGGGAGTGTGTTTATGAGGATCTTCAAAAGGCAGAAGTATTCAGTCAGCAGTATGTAAAGATTGTTGGTTGCAAGGATAATGTCGAGACTGAGGAGGAGACTAAGGCCAGAGAAATAATATTATTTACATATGATAAAAATGACATTTACAAGAAGACAAAAGTTGAAAACTAGAAAAGCGGCTGGAATTGATCAGATTTCTGGAGATATACTAAAGTAATATTATTTACATATGGTAAAAATGACATTTACAAGAAGACAAAAGTTGAAAACTAGAAAAGCGGCTGGAATTGATCAGATTTCTGGAGATATACTAAAGACAATGGGTTGGGATATAGTACCATATCTGAAGTACTTATTTGATTATTGTTTGGTCGTAGGAGCTATACCAGATGAATGGAGAGTTGCTCTTGTAGCCCCTGTGTACAAAGGAAAAGGCGATAGACATAAATATGAAAATTACAGGTCAGTAAGTTTGACATGCATTGTATGTAAGCTTTGGGAAGGCATTCTTTCTGATTATATTAGACATGTTTGTGAAATTAATAACTGGTTCGATAGAAGGCAATTCGGTTTTAGGAAAGGTTATTCCACTGAAGCTCAACTTGTAGGATTTCAGCAAGATATAGCAGATATCTTGGATTTTGGAGGTCAAAGGGACTGTATCGCGATTGACCTGTCTAAAGCGTTTGATAGGATGGATCATGGGAGACTACTGGCAAAAATGAGTGCAATTGAACCAGACAAAAGAGTGACTGAATGGGTTGCTATATTTCTAGAAAATAGATCTCAGAGAATTAGAGTAGGTGAAGCTTTATCTCACCCTGTAATTATTAAGAGGGGAATTCCTCAAGGCAGTATTATCGGACATTTATGTTTTCTTATATATATAAAAGATACGAGTAAAGGAGTGGAATCGGAGGTAAGGCTTTTTGCGGATGATGTTATTCTCTATAGAGTGATAAATAAGTTACAAGATTGTGAGCAACAGCAAAGTGACCTTGAAAATGTTGTGAGATGGACAGCAGGCAATGGTATGTTGATAAACGGGGTTAAAAGTCAGGTTGTGAGTTTCACAATTACAAAAAGTCTCTCAGTTTTAATTACTGTGTTGATGGGGTGAAAGTTCCTTTTGGGGATCATTGTAAGTATCAATGTGTTAATAAAAGGAAAGATCTTCATTGGGGTAATCACATAAATGGGATTGTAAATAAAGGGTACAGATCTCTGCATATGGTTATGTGGGTTTTTAGGGATTGTAGTAAGGATGTAAAGGAGAGGGCATATAAGTCTCTGGTAAGACCCCAACTAGAGTATGGTTCCAGTGTATGGGACCCTCACCAGGATTACCTGATTCAAGAACTGGAAAAAATCCAAAGAAAAGCAGCTCGATTTGTTCTGGGTGATTTCCGACAAAAGAGTAGTGTTACAAAAATGTTGCAATGTTTGGGTTGGGAAGAATTGAGGGAAAGAAGAAAAGCTGCTCGACTAAGTGGTATGTTTCGAGCTGTCAGCGGAGAGATGGCGTGAAATGACATTAGTAGACGAATAAGTTTGAGTGGCGTTTATAAAAGTAGGAAAGATCACAATATGAAGATAAAGTTGGAATTCAAGAGGACAAACTGGGGCAAATAATAATTTATAGGAAGGGGAGTTAGAGATTGGAATAACTTACCAAGGGAGACGTTCAATTAATTTCCAATTTCTTTGAAATCATTTAGGAAAATGTTAGGAAAGCAACAGATAGGGAATCTGCCACCTGGGCGACTGCCCGAAATGCAGATCTTGATTGATTGATTGATTGATTGATTGATTGATTGATTGATCGATCGATCGATTGATTGATTGATTGATTGATTGATTGATTGATTGATTGATTGATTGATTGATTGATTGATTGATTGATTGATTGATTGATTGATTGATTGATTGATTGATTGATTGATTAAGCTTTATTGTGTATATTCATATGGAGCTAAGTGAAATATAAGAGGAAACGTTATTTGACTAAATGAAATTTCTAAATAACCAGCTTGTTATTCTCTTTTCTAGTAGAATATATGTGATTCTAGTTGATTGTATGTGGTGCGTACTTGTTGGCGAAGCATTTTCATATATGAAAAAGTTATTTTCCCTATGCTAATACACTCATCATGTTAAATTACCGCCCTTGTAAGTGATATTTTCGCGTTAGCCAATCCCAGCAATCCGGTATGAGGATTGGAGTCGGTCTTGCTACTGGTATTCATTATTGTCATTTTTGGATGTTTCAACCAAATACAGTAGAGACAACACGCGACACTTCCGGATTTAGCCTTCTTAAAATGGGAGACAAGTCGCAAGTGGAGCTCCTAGTGGCTTGACCTGAAAATTAGCGCTAAATTCGATTATCAATGGAAATGTATAAATAAATTACGTCTAGAAAGAAAGTGTAACTAAGATATTAACTTCAAAGTTACTAAAGCAATTCTGGATAAATGAATGAAGATTTACTTAACAGGTTATCATTTAAAAACTGGAATTAGAGACATAATAAAGATGTGAAATGGACTGCTGTGGAAGGGCTTGATCTTTCATTTATGCATTACTTTTTAGGTTTAGAATTCCTGCCTGAACGTACACGGCTAGATTTATTCCTTTTTCTCATTTAAAAGCTTTGTATCATCATATTAAAACACTTGTCAACAAAAATATCGGCACATTCCTTACACACATGATTCAATGCATTTACATTTAAAAGCTGGACTATTTTCCTTTCAACTTGAAGCCTACTAAGATAAAGAAAATCCATAAATTTAGCGTCAAAAACATTCAAACTTTCCTTATAAGCAATACTTGCCATAATGCCATTACATTAGAGTAAAGCAAATTTGCATCATCATATTGTTTCAATAAAATATGTACATTTCTTAAATCACCCATATTTTCTTCAGTGTTTGACAACGCATTGCGGGATTCCAAATGGGGTAGCTTCAGTGGCGGTGGGCTCTCAGGAGCACAGGAGCACGTGAACACCCAGTTTTATTACATATTTACGCATTCATTCTTTTCTTTCGACCTGATTTCGACAATCGATCGAAAGCATTCGACAATCGACTTATATCGAAGCTCCGTTACACCGACAGTTGTTCGTTTTGACTGACAGTGCAGCGAGCACACTGGATAATGCGCTATTGTGCTGGAGACTATACGCATGCGCAAAGCAGATGACGTAATGGTTTTCTGCACTGATATTCCCATTAGCGAGGAGCACGGTAAGGTACGTGCCTTGTCGTCTAGAGCCACCCTCAACCCAGTGGCAGTATTACAGTTGACCACAAGGGTCCGCCACCTCCCCTATTATGGTTAGCCATAGCCTCCCAGGAGGTACTATTGCATTACATTACCGGCAGATTTCGCTAGTACCCTAATTCTGAATAGGCATTTTGGTGACTGTTCAGACTCTTTTCCAGAAAGAGAACTGAATACAATGGCGCATACTATACGCGCACTTTATCTTGAGCCCGGATCTCCATAGTAACGAATGGGAACTAGGGCTCAAGAAAAAGTGCGCGTACTATATGTATCCCTGCCTAAATAAGATACAGCTGAAGAATGAACTAGAAGTATTGTATATGAGAAATGGCTTTCAGAAAGATGATGGGGCCATTTCCATGTTGCAGTTTCTGGTTGACAATGAACTAGATAGGGACACATTTCCACAAGTATGCGAATTACTCCGAATTGTTGTCACAACCCCAATTACGACAGCGGAGTCTGAGAGGTGTTTTTCTACTTTGAATACGAATTAAAACGTTTCTGAGGAACACCATGACTGGAGAACGACTGTCAGCGCTGGCTATACTTGCTATTGAGAAGAGATTTGTCAACAACATCAGTGACTTCAATCGTAAAGTGATTGAGAAATTTGCGCGATTGAAAGACAGAAGGATTGCTTTCCTGTACAAATAATCAGCATTTACGTGAGTTGCTAATCTAAATCCTATCATTTAAATAAGCATGATCTAGTATTCTTGGTTGTACTGCGTGCTAGAGTAGTGGCTATAATTTGCAAAATGAGAATAATTACCATGTGATACAGTAGAACCCTAACTAACCGAGATAATGTGGAGACTATTGGGGTCAATTCGGAAATAATTATTTTAAAAAAATTACCGGTAAATTCGGTACACATTCCTTCTATGCTTCTCGTCATACCCAGGTGAACTTCGTGCTGTTTAAAAACCAGGAATAGTGCTCGCATCCTTCAGTGTTCGCAGTGCATTAAAGCTATTATGAATTTTACTATTGTTCTACACTAAGACAGCCGACCCGCGGTGTAGGGGTAATATGCCTGCCTCTTACCCGGAGGCCCCGGGTTCGATTCCCGGCCAGGTCAGGGATTTTAACCTGGATCTGAGGGCTGGTTCGAGGTCCACTCAGTCTACGTGATTATAATTGAGGAGCTATCTGACGGTGAGATGGCGGTCAAAAAAGCCAAGAATAACGGCCGAGAGTATTCGTCGTGCTAACCACACGACACCTCGTAATCTGCAGACCACCGGGCTGAGCAGCAGTTGCTTGGTAGGCCATGAGGTTTGGTTTGGTTCTACACTAACACCCAGGTGAAATTCGTGCTGTTTAAAAACCAAGAATAGTGCTCGCATCCTTCAATAATCTCAGTATAGTAAAGTTATTGTGAATTTTACTTTTGTTCTACACTAACAAATTAGTCTCGTATAAAATTTATCCTCGGTTACAGGGGTTCTACCAAAGTATTTGTGAAGAAGGAACCGTACAAGGAACTGTTAGTGAAATGATTTATGTACCTATGTTACTCCTTTGCTGATTTGAGGCATAAACAGAAATGTTGTGAACCTCCTAAAAATTTTGTCACGAGCCGCCACTGGGTAGCTTGGAACACAACCAGCCACACTCATATGCATATGTATTTTTCTGAATTAAATCAAACCCACAGATCACGCCTACAACAACACATCGGTATTGAAAGTTAACTGCTGCACTATACAATAAAATATGCTTACTATATTTTAAGCCAGTTAAAATATGTGCGAGCAGGTCAGAAGGTTATGAATTTCCATAAAAATCTCTTTGTCCTGAAGAATATATATGCAACACAATATTACTTACATTTTCTTGTCACGAGGGGAATGGGAGAAAGGCCGCGCATTCTTCTCTACTTCATAGTTACTGCAGCCAAACACAGCACATACCTTTCCCCTCATATTGAGAGGAGATATCAAGCAAAGACACACGCTACTATTTAATTATATCAACTCACTGAAAACGCATAAATAACACCAAACACTTCATACAGAAATACACGTGCTCTTATGACAGAATCAGTAGTTCTCAGGTCAATCCGCTAGAGAGAGCTCTAATAATTGTCCCTCGCTATCTCGCTGAGTGTCGCGTATTGTCTCTACTGTATTTGGTTCAACTGCTAATGACAAATCTATTTCAAACTTCGACACTTCATAACCTGAGACACATAACGGCGATTTTGAAGAATCAGTAAGTATGCCTACAATGCACTTAAATATACCTACTTTACCAAGGAACTCTCCCTACGCCATTATAGAATATTTTGTATGCCTCTCGAATCTCTCGACCATGACGACCATATCGTGAGTTTGTCTTTCTATGGCTTGCATTTGCTGATTTTCTTCATGGGTTTGTATTTCCAAATACTGGTAGACATCGTCTTGAACTGAACAGAGCTCCCTCTGGGTATATAAAAATCATATTTTTTTTCTGTTAGAAGATTGTGAAATGTATATGCATCTAGAATTACTGTTATGACTTTGGCAGGAGATAGATTAATCGTGGTTAAGAAGTTATTCGTAGAGGAAAATGAGGTATATTTATATAGTAGCAAATGAAAGTGGTCAACGTGACAGCTGAGAGATATTACTGAAATGAAAGTGGTCAGCGTGACAGCTGAGAGATATTGAATACCGGCAGAATGGAGCCGAAGGGATTAAATATTGAATGGTAAATAGGTAGATGAGACAGTCAATGTTATTATGTATGCGAGGGGACCTAATAATGTGCATACGAGTTAGCTGTAACCAGTGGCGGCTCGCTTGGGAGGCGCTAAGGCGCGCGCCCCCCACGGCGTTCCATTAAATTAGGGAATTTTAATCTTAAATGTTAACAAGCGAAATATTTTACTATTATTATCAAGGGCGCGAGTTGTACTGTGCTGCGGCCCGATGCGCTGCTGGCCCGGCGCAGGAGGGCGCTCTCTCAGAGCAGACCAAATACTCCGAGTCTCGCTCGACTGGCCTTGAGGGAGCCAATCAGAGGCACAGTAGAGATGTGCTGTTCTAACGGAGATTCCGGCGCGTTTCTGCCGCGGCCCATGGTTGCAGCCAACGTACCCGAAACATTGCTGATTTGATTTCTATTTAACAGGGGTCAGTTTGTGCCATTTCTCTCCTAAAACTAGGAACTATTTTACTGAGGCACTTACCTGAGTTAAATGTGCCGGTATATATTTAAAATAGTCTTGTAGTTTTTAGGATTATTAACTAACGAAACGAGTAACGACTGTAACTACTGTCTCCTCGCACTTGACTCATGTTGGCCATACTCACTGGAGAGCGCGATGTTTAACTGTGTGTTGATGAATGATCTCGTGAGGCGACTGTGACGAGGTGAAATTAGGAGAAAGGTTGTGATTTATATGTAGGCGTAGTGTTATGTTTGCATTTCGTACAGTACGATTACCATCGAACATATTAAAGAACTTTCTATCGAGAAGAAAGTCGAACTGAAGGAGTGTGGTAGGCCGACACCAGACTTCTCGTTGAAAAGACCGGAGACCAAAGAAAATGAAAATAGAGCTTTCCAAAGACAAATTAATTCTCCTGACGTATATAACAAGAACGCGCGGATATGTGGAAGTGATATCTCAGAAACCTTTTACTGCATTCCTTGCCTGCTATTCTCCCGTTCTAGGAAAGGAGATACATGGATCACCACAGGGGTGATATCAATAGTACCATGGACTTTGAAATGCTTGGTAAAGTCAATGTCGTGTCTTGTTTGAGTGATCACTACAGCGAAACTATTCGTAAACATAATTCTATCGTGGACAAGAACAGGCAAATGTTAATAATAATAATAATAATAATAATAATAATAATAATAATAATAATAATAATAATAATAATAATAATAATAATACAAACAAAAGCGGACATGAAGAACGCACAAATTCAACCCGAAGACATTTTGAATCGAAACATATATAGAAAGAAAATTGACACGTGGGAAGTTACTCCAGAGAATGAAGTACCAAAAAGAGCAGGTACCAAATGGACGTAAGAAAGGAAGACGATCTTTAGTCAACAGATGAAAGCATATCATAAATAAAGCTTCGTGTGTTCCAAAAGGGACCATTCACGCATAATAATAATAATAATAATAATAATAATAATAATAATAATAATAATAATAATAATAATAATAATAATATATGCATTGCACCGTATAGTGTTCGAAGTGTGTATCTTGATGACGTGGTTTGAAGAACTTGAGATATATTATGGAATTATGAAACTAAGGTGCGACCCCCACTGCTCATATCCACGAGCCGCCACTGGCTGTAACACAACATCGTTCATTGATATATATAAATTTTCTACGTATATTTGACTACTATTGTAATGTTATGTTGTCGCATAGAGAACACCCAATTAATTTAATATGAATGCTTGCTATAGCTCACTTTCTGGAACTACTTTTCTAGGACACCACGTAGTTATTATTATTATTATTATTATTTTTATTTTTATTATTATTATTATTATTATTATTATTATTATTATTATTATTATTATTATTATTATTATTATTATTGTCATTCGTTTTGTTTACTACGATCCTTATTAACGTAACGAGATGCATTTCATACTGTCAGGATATTTTGTTATGTATGAACCACAAGAAAAATGATCTGGGTTGTGGTCAATGGTTATTTCAGCGAATTAATATTATTTGGACGCTGAAATAAACCAACAATTATTGAGACAAGTCGTATAAATGTGTGACAATGTGGTATTCTTTTGGAAGAATTTATGGAGGATGCTGAAACATAAATGTATATTTTGTGTATAATTAGTGTTAATTTACACGATAGGCTATTACTTTTGGTTGTGTTTTTCCTGCTTGGTGTAAATATTAGAATAAGTTAGGAGCTATTTTTATTCACATGGGAGAGTAAATTTCTCTGACATTATATAAATATGATAGGGTAGATGCTCGCGCATAGTGTAAAGCAAAGTTTTATATTCTAAAGCAACAACAACAAATACCCAAGGAAATTATAAGGTTACTCTACTCGAATATTTAATTTAACATTCATGCATTTGTAAAAGAACATGTTATGTAACACGAATTGTGTATGGGAAGTACAGTAACGATTGGAAAAATATTATTATTATTATTATTATTATTATTATTATTATTATTATTATTATTATTATTATTATTAATTTGGGATACATGTTTCAGGCAGCTGATGTTTCTGTCTTTGCACAGTGAACAAAAATTTATTACTACGAATTGTAACTATGTTATGGTAGAAATTGTTGTAAGCAAAGAAATTTAATCAGTTCTGTAAATGAAAGTAAAAGTATTAACCAGTGGAATGGATTATTGAAATGTGAATGTTCTGAGTCATAAAACTACACATACACAGTGGTATTGAGTTAGGGTAGACACTAGTGGCTACTTTTCTTTATTATGAGAAAACATTATTATTATTATTATTATTATTATTATTATTATTATTATTATTATTATTATTATTATTTCAGTATGTTATCAATAGACTTTACAGTTTGATCGAAGGCCTAGATAACCATGATATCAAGTGTTTAAGATGGGCAAGTGTGTATTAAGTGGATTAATAACGGGTAATTGAATTAATTAACTATTAATATTTATATTTTATCGCAACTTCAAAATGTTTGGTAGTCAATTCTATTGAATTTAATGAAACATTATTAGCATTTCTGAGTATTGGTTTATGGATAACCGTCGTAATTTCAGTTAATATTATTATCTTTATTATTATTATTATTATTATTATTATTATTCTATTTAACTTTCACTGAGGCTTTCCAATAATAACATACATACTTGAGACAATGTGGAGGCATATTATCAATCCTTCAAAGCAATTAAATACATATTTTATTAATATAATTATTTTTATTAATTAATCATTATTATGATACATTTGTTTATTTACATATTTTCTAATATATTTTATTGTGGTCTACATTGAATATTATAGATGACTACTGGTGTTTCAACGGTTGATTTGAGTTAGCCACTGAAATTTTCATTCAGATAAAATTTATTTTTATTATTATTATTATTATTATTATTATTATTATTATTATTATTATTATTATTGTGGTCCACCAATTATTTTATATGAACATTATTACCCTGTGAGTATGTACAAATACACTGGTATTTATGAATTTCAGGAGCTAATCGGGTAATTAATATTCAATGCAAAATTTTATAATTAATTAATTAATTAATTATTTATTTTGAATTAATTAGTGAAGTGGTCAGGTATTTTATTTTGATGATTTTAATTTTTGGAATAATGTAATAATGTGACGACATGGTGTTAACTTAAAATTTACTTCACATTAATGGGTATTTAGGGAGTTTATTTTCATTTTCTTTGATTTTGGTCAATAAATTTTCTTTTATACATAAAATGATAAATCAGTCTGTGTCATGATTTATATATTGCGTAGACTATTCTTAATATGGTATCCCTATGCATCCTTACTTGACGACGGGGACTGATCGCGCCTGGGATGGAGATCTCACATCTTCGGTGAGTATATTTTTTTCTAGGGGCAGCCGTGGCAACGTTGGATATCAGGTAAACACCGAAGAAGCTCTGCAAGGGTGCAATACATGGAACATGATTGACTCAATTTATCCAGATGTATCATAAACTTCTGAGTCAAGCCCTTGTTCTGATTCTTTAAGTCTCCAATCCCTCTCTTTGAATGAAAATTCAATTCCGAGCCATACATCTGGTCATTCAATATGTAATGAACAGCTGACACAAGATCATGTGTATTTTGTAACTGATATTCTGTAAAGTGTTCACTTTTCTTGTAGCACAATCAATTGTGTTTTTATGTTATTAGTGCATTTCCATAGTTTTGCTTATAATTAATACTACTTGTGTTTTAAACTTTACAACAGTGAGAATGATATATAACATCCTAAATTACCTTCAAGTATTCATATTTCATTGATATGTAGATAGCTTCACAGGTTTCTGGAACTATTTTCAAATAGTATATTTTGGAATTCTATTACTAAACTTTCAGCTTTAAAAACTTTCTCCAGTAGACAAAAACTTAATTGTTACCATAACACGACCTTCCACACTTAACGGGTTCCTCAAATGAGTACTTTGTTTTGATATATACGGTGACACTTCCGAAACAACAGACTGAAATGATTCATCATCCATTCTCAAGTACTTAGTGTAGGATTTTACATCTTCACATCTAAGCACTCTCAGTAGTGTCTGATGTATTCCCTTTGAATCTCTTCTCCCTACCCATTCTCTTAACCCAAATACGTTTCTTCTTTGATTTCTCCTTTAATATTAATGCAATAACCATTACTGCACTTACAGTTGCAGCACATGCATAGAACTTTTGTGCATCCACCTTTGCAGAACTGTGACATAACATATGATAAAAGTTTTGACATAGTGTAATGTACTGAAGAAGTATTTAATGAGCACATTTGATCACATAGACCTGACCAAAGATTTTATTACATTCTGTGGCACAGAAATGTGGTAGTGTTAAAAAGTGCGTTTGCAAAAACATATACACAACAAACAGTACCCGGATTTGTAGGATATAGCGGAGGGTATGTACATACATAAAAAATGAAAATTAAAAGCTAAAAATGGTAAGGTTTTTATACTCTCTGGGCGAATTCCGACTGAGAGTTAAAGGTTGACAGTTTCCCAATGTAAGTGCGGAAGTACAGCGTAATTATACAATTAAAATAATTTAGTATTTGACTACACAGTACAGACACTAAAGAGATTGCCAGACTGACGAATGTGCGCGGCAAGCGGGTGAACCATCCGTCAGTGTCCATGACCTTGACGAAGAATATATACCTCTCCTACCCTTTTTCTCAGCACATTCAAATTCTCCAGTACTTGCTGTGGCGCTATACAAATCGGTTAGCCCGTACGAACAATATTTTGTGCGCATTTCCGCTAAAAATTGAGTTAATAATTAAAGAAAATAAAGGAATGAATTAGCTGAAAAGACAACAGGATTTGTACAAATTGTCGTTTTTAGTAATTCCTATAATTCCAAATTTCAGCCGGCCAAAATTAAATTAAAATATAATATTTTCTCCAGAAACTCGGGGGCAACTGCCTCCCCACCACCCTTAATCGCCGCTACTGTTAATCACAATAACTATAATAATAATAATAATAATAATAATAATAATAATAATAATAATAATAATAATAATAATAATAATAAATTATATTATAAAATCAGAGTTTTTTCTGTACAATGTTCAGAATTTGAAAAGGAAAAGCACCTTTTACTGTCCGTAATGTCTCTCCATCTATCTGTATGTATGTATGTATGTATGTATGTATGTATGTGTGTATGTACGTATGTATGTATGTATGTATGTATGTATGTATGTATGTATGTATGTATGTATGTATGTATTGAACCATTTGGTCCATTCCGAAGGATACCTACCTTCCTTACCTATCAGCAAAATTTCATGAGATCTGTCTCTTGGGTCGTTTCGGGTTCTTCGTCACTTGCTGAGGTAAATGTAGGGTTCAGTAATCCTAATCTATCTACTCAAATGAAAGGTCTATTCATAAAATATTTGTATTTTATTTTGAAAACATTTTCTGAAGAAATTAATAATTTGCAATCCAGGCACAATTTGGACTCTATCTCGTCCACTCCACCACAATCGTTTTTACACAGAGGGGACGAACGCTGATTTGAGCCTTTGATTTAACTGCCTGATGGGCATCCTTACTAGAAACCACTGTCTCAATTATTAAATAAAGAAAGGAAAGCCTGAAAATCCTTAACTTCGGCTTCCATGTGAGACTACATGTGCCATCATAATGATTCTTGATGGCCCAGCCCTCGTAACACGAACTCTGGACTCTGGGTATAATTAAGGCACTCCAATCGGTGTGTGCCACACAGTGGTTATACGGTATGGACCCTTAATTGAATCGATGTGACCTGCAAGTATGTCATGGACCGACCTCTAAACTACTAAGTTACTTTAAACTCGTTGTAGATGATGACCGCAAGGAAAATGATGCTACAGTGGCATATGGTCCTAATCCAAGTCCCTGAGGTTGATGAACCCATGACCATCCAAGTTTCTAAGCTGAAGGCTAAACACAATTAAGTTACATCGGTTGATGACTAAAGTTCCCACTTTAATAACCCCAGTACATTTGCTGCGCAATCAAAATCAAATAATGCAACAACAACAACACTCGCAATACTCTGTGGCAGTAAAACCCATTGCCTTCGGATATGTCCCCTTAATCGTTACGTTAACATTTAAATATTCCCAGAAAAATAACTAAGATTTCCAGAATGCATCTCCAATTTATTCACTTGCATTTAAAGTTATTTCACAAATACGGTTCCACTGAATTTAATAATTAAATAAATTAAAAATGATTTAATGAAATCTTAGTGAATAACAAATTCTATCTCCCCGGACGAATGGTTTCTTTCACAAGTCCCTACCCAACATTTGACGCAGTTTTATTCAGTTCATGTTTAATGTTTATCACCTATCATTACTTTTCAGCTGGAAAAATTTTACATCATTTATTCCCAGTACTATATCTTGTTTCATGACATCACACTTTAAATCTAATCTAATCCTAGCCATTATTAATACTTGGATAAACCTAATAATTACCGGTACCGGTACGTACAAACGAAAAGTAACTCGCCGTATAATGTAAGCTGATTACGATGTCATATCTTGTCATAACATTTCATAAAGTTTTGTGCACTCTCGCAAACAAACAATCATCACTACCACCACTCTATATTTTGGACAACCATGAAATTGGCTAACCTCGCTCATTATACTCTAACTTTAGTGGTTTCAATTATACATTACAATCTCAATTAAACAAATTCACAGTATCTATTAACCTACACGTTATTCCCGGATGAAAATTTCAACTAGATCCCGCAGTTAATGATATCCACTGCCAAGAATGCAATCTCGTTTCAATACGTAACTCTCAACACCTTCCGTTATACTAACTGTCCCCTATCGATCAGCTGGCGGTATCGACACAGACGACCCTCCGCTGTCTGTCAGTTTCGACATGAAACACATGTCTTCGTCATACATGACTGGCCTCAAAGAATGAATCCCTTTGACTTCACGAAATAGAACAAAATAGGATATTCTGACCAAACAAATATGCACATAGATTTACTTTCAAATGTCCCACAATAATTGTACACGTCGCGAATTAACACCGGCGTGAATTTTCTCACTCATTTCCATCCCAAATATATAAAATCTCCCTCGGGCTCACACCAAAGTCCCGGCATCATCTACAGGTGTCCAGTCACCTGATTCGCAAATCCTATCTCAACTCACACGACAAATCTAACCTCTCAAACTCGACGACTCACTAACAAAAGAAATGGAATAAAAATCCTTACTAGAATCCACGACGCTTAATAACGCACAGTACTTTAATAATGAACAACTGCGCATAACATGTTCTCGTATTTTAAAACTGGATTTTCACGAAAATGACTGACAAAATTACTGTTATTATTGTCACTCAGACACGGTTTGAACGGACATAGAATACGTTACACTTCGTGACAAATTCACCGGTCTGCATTACTCAACACCACGTACAGCACTTCTATCCGATTGAACATTTGTAATCACGGATCCCTCTTGCACCAATTCCATCAAAATTCCAACATAAAATTTTACGTCGAAAAAACATCTTAATTTGACATCACAAAATATTGGCAATAAACACACGGAAATGACGATCTACTTTGGAAGTGATATCGCTTCGAAACCTTCATTAATAACTTTTTACAACAGTACACGCCACTCGCAATGCTTTAAAACTGTATCCAAGCAGAATATAAAACCAATAGCCTTTCGTCAGATTTCTGACATTTACGAAAAAACATATGGGTGACCAACAGCGTCATAAATACCCATTTCAAATACATATAAGTTTGACATCACAAAACAAGTATAGTAGGCGGTAAGATGGCATGTCACCTACCTTATGACACGTCAGCGTTCATCTTTGGGCTCACCTGCGACCCCTCTTCATTTATTTAGCCATTTTTACATGTTTGACTTTACATAGACTTTTTATTATTCTTTTTCCTGGAAATAAAACATAAAAAAGAAATGCCCTTCACTAGTCGTTCTTGTTGATCGCACTCGACTGATAGTTTTTATTACCCGCACACGAATTACTTTCTTTACTACACAAAAATTTATAAATACTTCTTCGGTATCTTGACCGTCCTTACGTCTGCTCAAAGAAGTCAAGACCCCGGTCACATCGGCTAAAATCTGTTTATTGGACTTAGCTTACTTGTCGATCGATTAACAGAACAGTTCAACCCTCTGTCTTCAGCCTCACGACACAAAATGCAGGGAGATTTCAACATGGCGTCCCTTTTTATTTATAGGCAGTACCACCTCTCACCAGGCATATTCCCTTTGCCGCCAATAAAATTTGCGTAACTTTTTCAACTTAAATGAACTGTATTTAAAAGAGTTTTTGATATAACCACATACTTGCTACGTTGCTAGCGGTATTGATCTTAAACCTTTAAAATTTATTCTTATTAAATTAACTCCTTAAATGACCTTACTTGATAGGCACTACTTTTTGGTCGACGTAGCGTGGGTAAGCTAGACACGCGCGTCCATCTGAAACAACCCCAGAATTGGCTTAGCAGTCTCAAATCCGCCTTACTAAAGACCAATTGTCTTATAGATAAATACAGGACCCTCATTATATTGCGTTCACCTCTAATTCTTTCATTTAATTATTTTATTTAACATAAACTTTCTTCTGTATCCTTCCACTGCCGACACGTGCGGATGACCTCACGTATCATCGCGTGGGAATGAAGGTAGCTACCCCTTGCCAGGTGTCACTCCCGTGATTTCAAGAAATGTTCAAGATCCTCATCACAATTTACAAGGGGCATCATGTAGTAACCTTTCATACTTAAAATTCTTAGGGCAAAAAGTTCAAGGGTTCAGTATGTATGTATGTATGTATGTATGTATGTATGTATGTATGTATGTATGTATGTATGTATGTATGTATGTATGTATGTATGTATGTATGTATGTATGTATGTATGTATGTATATGTATGTATGTGTGCACAGGCGTGAAGAGAAAACGGCTGCAGAAAATTTAATGAAAATCGGTATGTAAAGTCGGGGATGAACCACTACAATCTAGGCTATAAATCGTTTTATTCATGCTGAATGAAATGGTAGTTTAGGGGCAAGCCTAAAACGTAATTCTCAAATATTTATGTTATTAGTGGCCCTATCACAAAAACTGTATAACTGAAGTTATATAGAATTAAATGTCCCATCATTTATGTCTTATACATTTTACCGTTCCGGCTATGATAACAGAGATATTGATGAATTTATATTTTTAGTGCAAAGACCATATCAACGCCGAGCCACGAGAAAATTGGTTATCAGAATTTAATGAAAATCGGTATATAGAGTCGAGGAATAAGAAACTACAGTCTAAGATATAAACAATTTTATTCCTCCTGGATGAAATGGTACATTAGGGGAAGGCGCCTAAAATTTAATTTTTAAATAGCTATGTTATTGTTCCTATCGAAAAGTACTACATAACAAATGTTATAGAGATTGCCATTTCCAATCATATATGTTTTATACAGTTTTACCGTACCGACTATGATAAGAGTGGTATTTGAGCGTCTGAAGAAAACTAAATATGAAGGCCTACAGTATCGAAAGCGCATACAATTGATCAACATAACATTACATTGACCATTGTTTGTTGTGATGTTCTTTGTTTTTTATGCTGCCACTCAACTCCGATAGATGGGATTACTGCTGCGTACCGGGTATAACAGTATAACGGGAAATAGCTAGGGAGATAGAAAACTTTCTTCTTTAGCATGCCATTCCTCTGGTTCATACATTTTCTGATACTGCTGGCACGTAACACACTGATTCATCACAGTATTCCAGCTATTAGGTCCCTACTCTGATGTACTGTTTTGAAAGCAGTGTGCACACTTAATGCAGAGGCTCACTTAGTAACAGTATGACCTGGTCCAGAATATTACATTTTAGGCCTATTCCAAGTTATAGCACCACAATTCCTAAATAACTCAAAATTCAACCCTGAAAAGAGCCGTTTTGTAAGAAAAGCTTCTTCCTCTTTACTTTTATTAAATGCTACGTTTATTTTATTCCAAACTAGCAAGGTACTCATGATACGCCACTCAAAGTGAATGTTATTATTCAAAGTTTTACTTTTTGGAGAGTCCACTGTCAGCTCAGCCTGTAAAATACTCCCTCAGTTCGTATGTCAAACGGATTTGGGCAATGATTATTTATTTTCCGATCTAACACTCATCTGAACCCCATACGGAAGAATTTGAATGATTAAAACCCCATCTTACCGGGCGAGTTGGCCGTGCGCGTAGAGGCGCGCGGCTGTGAGCTTGCATCCGGGAGATAGTAGGTTCGAATCCCACTATCGGCAGCCCTGAAGATGGTTTTCCGTGGTTTCCCATTTTCACACCAGGCAAATGCTGGGGCTGTACCTTAATTAAGGCAACGGCCGCTTCCTTCCAACTCCTAGGCCTTTCCCATCCCATCGTCGCCATAAGACCTATCTGTGTCGGTGCGACGTAAAGCCCCTAGCAAAAAAAAACCCATCTTATTTAACATCTAGGATGTAAAAGCGACCAACTTTTGAAATTTTGATTTTTTACAGTAATGCAGTAATGAATATATTTTAAGGAGTGAAGGTTTTTAAATATTTATTAACATCTAGGGTATAGAAGACCATCCTTCATGAAAAAATAAGTTCATGCCTGAAACGGTTTCGGAAGAATGGATATTGTGTTTTTGAGAGTCATCCGATATCTGAACCCCTTTGTGGAGAAGTAATTTGAAGTGTACAATATTTTATACCAGGGATATAAAAGAAGGCCCTTTTCGTAAAATTAAAAATTTGTACGTCAAACGGCTTTGGAGGGATGAATAATTTTGTTTACGGAACTAACCTCATTTAACACTTTAGGGGTGGAACGATAAAATATATTCCTTATTGCACACCTAGAATTTATAATACTGTATATGCCGTTATTTAGAATGTTGTCTTCGTACGTTAAACCGTTTCGGAGGAAGGATGGAATATATTTGTTTTCGGAACTACCTTTTCCCGCCCTTAGCGCCCGAAAGCGCCCGACTCTTCACTTTGCCTTCCGGTCCTTAGCACCCGAAAGCGCCCGGCTGCATAATCTGCACACTTACGCGAGCTATGCGATAGTTTTTGTTTTCTTCGACTTTGAAGTGTTTGTGAGGCATTTATGAACACGTAGTACGATCTACAAGGCTTAGAAAATAAAAGAAGAGCGATAATCTGTCTTGACGTCGCCTAGGATACGGACTTGAACTTCCGTGAACGCGGGACAGCTGTTTCGTTCGTAAACATGGTAGGATTGAATACTGCGGATATTGAAACTGAGCTGAATATAGGCGACGAAAGGGACACAGAATCATTGAGTATGGGTGGAGGTGAAATTTTAGTGAGGGAAAACGTATCAACGAAGATAATTTTAGTGATAACAGTGATGTAACTGAAAACGGATATCGAAAATTCGGACCTGATTGAGATTCCGCGGCATTTCAGTTAACACAAATATTTCGTTTCGTTACTCCCGAATGATTACATGGATGATGTTGAACCTGTCAATAATTTCGATATAGTATTACGAGAAATATATTATTTTTGACATATGTAAGGAGGAGACAAACTACTCAGTGAGATAGCCACTTGCATATATATACCAATGCAGCATTCAAACAGGCACATTCCGGAAACATAGATACAGAATGTGAAGACACTTGCTCAGGGGAAATAGAAGCTGATATACAGTATAAATTACACTTCCAGAATCACGCGGTTATTGGTTTAGAGGGATTCATACAACATGATATGACAAATAGAGCCTACCTTTGTGTCGAGTAGCAAAATTTTGGGGGGCGTGGAGGTTTGAACCGACAACCTTATGACTCAGTGAATACGGAAATGGATGTGATGGTATGTTTTCTAATATTATTGAAAATTTGAATACATTGTGATCAACAGTCTTTATTATATTTAACCTTTTCTGAAACAGTGTGCTCTGCTTCAATTCTTCATAAATAATAGGTTGAAATCTGGCGATAAGCGGACTGAAAATGTGGGCAGGAAAGGGTTAATCAACATTTAACTCTCTGAGCAGTTAAATTTGTTTCAAACCTTCTGTTATTCAACGCCTAGGATTTTATTTGAAATTTTAAAGCAATTATTCAAACTGTTTCATATAAATGCATATTTTTGTCATCATTTCTCACCCGCCCCCCCAGTCAAAACCCTCTTACTGTATTGTTTTAAGTCCATTTCTTACTTATATCCTCATAAAAGAAATTCAATTCTTTTTACGCCCACCTTAAGTTGATTCCACCCGCCACAAAATACGTGTTCCGTTATTTTAAAGGAGATTCCAAATACCAAGTTTCTCGTCCTTAACATTCTTCGTTTTTGAGATATAAGTATACTCAAACAAAAAAATTAACTCATTTTTCAGTTCAGTTATTTCCATCCCCCAATTAGATTTTCCGAAAACAAAAAATACGTGTTTATTTATTTTTAAAGGAGATTTCAAATACAATATTTCATGTCTGTAACATCTTCAGTTTTTGAGATATAATTATTCTCATAAAAAGAATACAATCCCTTTTTCAGCAACAAAATACGTGTTGCTTTATTTTTTAAATAGATTAAAAATACCAATGTTTACGTCTGTAATATGTTAAGTTTTTGAGATATACTGTAGATACGCTCATTTTAACATTCACACCCTTTAACATTTCCCCTTAGTTGTATTTTAAGGAAACAAATGATGCATGTTCCTTAACTTTTACAGGGGATTCCAAATACCTATTTTCTCGTCTGTAGCATATTACGTTTTTGAAATTTATATTGTAGATGTACTCGTTTTAAAAATTCACCCCCTTCCGTCACTTCTGTTTACCTTCTATTAAGTAGATTTTCTAAAAACAAAAATATGTTTATTTTTAATGGAGATTTCAAATACAAACTTGTATGACACTAACGTCTTCAGGTTTTTTAGATACAAGTATCCTCATAAAAGGTATTCAACCCCGTTTTCACCTTTTTCCAACTCCCTGAAGAGGATTTTCCGAAAAACAATGTATGTTTCTTTATTCTTAAAAGGAGATTCCAAACCATAGATTCCATGTCTTTAAACTGCAGTTTTTGCGTTATAGGTACACTGCTTTTAAAAATTCACCCCTTTTCACCCCTTTAGCGAAGGAATATACCAAAATCCTCCCTTAGTCAGCACCTACATTGTAATATAAATGTTTCTTCAAAATTCAATTTCTTTACGTCCAGTAGTTGGCTCGACGATGATGAATCAGTCAGTCAGTCAGTCACTCAGTCAGTCAGTCAGTCAGGACAAGTTATTATATATATATAGATTAGCAGTGAAGAGGGTGTTTCTCCTCTGGCTTGGAGGAAAAATTTGCCTTCAAGTTAGATTTTTCCGCCAACAATGTAGTGAATTGAGATTTTCCGACTCATCGGATACTCCAAGGGAACAGATTAGTAAAAGGGCTTAGTTTTTTCCCTGGGACTCCCAATATTTGACCCCCCTACCACTCCACCCCGAAAAAAGGCGAAGAGTGTTCGCGGATCAAGGCTGGCTGCATTTTGGACATTCCAGCTCTGGAACTTTGGACTGTTAGATCGGCGGCGTAGTACTGTTCGTTAAAAGTGAGGAAATGCGTGGTATGTCATGTGATCGTGTATTTCATATGAAAGTATTTCTTTTAATACGGCCATTCCTACTGACGTTTTTGTAATGACCTATGTTCACTTCAGTTGGGAAAACCACTAAGACTCTCTTTCTGAAGATGTAAAAAGGCAGGTGGAGTGTGAGTGTCTGGAATTATAATGAAAACTCCCCAGCCTGATTGAGACTGATGGTAGGCAAGCGGGCCTACCATTACATTGAAAATTCCGTAAACCAGTCTTCATATGAAAAAAGACGTTTGGTGAATTCCCCGTCGCGTTTCTGGGGTAACGTTAAGAGCAATGCAATTTAATACAAATCTTGCTCACATCGTGTACCTTACCTAACCTAGAATTCTATATACAATGTAGAATTTCGTAGCGAAGCACGCGTACATCAACTAGGCTTCTAATATAATATTTAAAGTAAATTATCAACAATGTTTGACGAACGGTTATGAATGACGTTCTGATAATTCTTTACGTTCTGATGATTAGAACTAATATTATACTACGAATACATGACAAAGCTGTGACTTAGTAAGTGCATAGGATTATGTAGCGCATACCTATCTACGAAATGTCACGGTAATATTTGCCCCAAATGGAACATAATAATTCCTTTTACACAAATGAAGTTAAAATTCTGCGGTAAATCAAGAAATACCGGCGTCACTAGTGAAATATTTATAGAAATACACTGACTGACAGAGCAAATGCAACACCAAGAAGGAGTGGTTTGAAAGGGATGAAAGTTGGGGAAAAAACAGAGACGGCACGGACGAATAATTGATGTTTATTTCAAACCGATATGCAGGTTACACAATGCGCACGGCATCGACTCAGTAGGGTGTAGGACCACCGCGAGCGGCGATGCACGCAGAAACACGTCGAGGTACAGAGTCAATAAGAGTGCGGATGGTGTCCTGAGGGATGGTTCTCCATTCTCTGTCAACCATTTGCCACAGTTGGTCGTCCGTACGAGGCTGGGGCAGAGTTTGCAAACGGCGTCCAATGAGATCCCACACGTGTTCGATTGGTGAGAGATCCGGAGAGTACGCTGGCCACGGAAGCATCTGTACACCTCGTAGAGCCTGTTGGGAGATGCGAGCAGTGTGTGGGCGGGCATTATCCTGCTGAAACAGAGCATTGGGCAGCCCCTGAAGGTACGGGAGTGCCACCGGCCGCAGCACATGCTGCACGTAGCGGTGGGCATTTAACGTGCCTTGAATACGCACTAGAGGTGACGTGGAATCATACGCAATAGCGCCCCAAACCATGATGCCGCGTTATCTAGCGGTAGGGCGCTCCACAGTTACTGCCGGATTTGACCTTTCTCCACGCCGACGCCACACTCGTCTGCGGTGACTATCACTGACAGAACAGAAGCGTGACTCATCGGAGAACACGACGTTCCGCCATTCCCTCATCCAAGTCGCTCTAGCCCGGCACCATGCCAGGCGTGCACGTCTATGCTGTGGAGTCAATGGTAGTCTTCTGAGCGGACGCCGGGAGTGCAGGCCTCCTTCAAACAATCGACGGGAAATTGTTCTGGTCGATATTGGAACAGCCAGGGTGTCTTGCACATGCTGAAGAATGGCGGTTGACGTGGCGTGCGGGGCTGCCACCGCTTGGCGGCGGATGCGCCGATCCTCGCGTGCTGACGTCACTCGGGCTGCGCCTGGACCCCTCGCACGTGCCACATGTCCCTGCGCCAACCATCTTCGCCACAGGCGCTGCACCGTGGACACATCCCTATGGGTATCGGCTGCGATTTGACGAAGCGACCAACCTGCCCTTCTCAGCCCGATCACCATACCCCTCGTAAAGTCGTCTGTTTGCTGGAAATGCCTCCGTTGACGGCGGCCTGGCATTCTTAGCTATACACGTGTCCTGTGGCACAAGACAACACGTTCTACAATGACTGTCGGCTGAGTAATCACGGTACGAAGTGGGCCATTCGCCAACGCCGTGTCCCATTTATCGTTCGCTACGTGCGCTGCACAGCGGCGCATTTCACATCATGGGCATACCTCAGTGACGTCAGTCTACCCTGCAATTGGCATAAAGTTCTGACCACTCCTTCTTGGTGTTGCATTTGCTCTGTCAGTCAGTGTATGTATACGTACTTACGGGCGTTACTGTGGACAAGACTCCCTTATGTTGTACTCTGCTGTCGTGCCGTCTGTTGTTTCTTTCTTGAGGTCCGGGGCTAGCACCGACGAATGGGAGTGCTATGTCATGTCTGTGAATTCTCATTATCTTTGCCCATATGAGTAGCGCGGGCAGTTCAAACAGCAAAATAGCATGATCCCTGGACCAATAAATATATTACTTTTTAGCTGAAAGGAAAACAATGCTGTTGAAAGGAAAATAGCATGATCCCTAAACCAATAAATATATCATGTAATGAATGAGTCTAGGTACAAAAGGAATGAGCAACACGAAGAGAACGACACCTAATTAATCCAAACAACTTCAGTGAGCAAAGACATCAAACACGAAAGTGTTAGAAAAACAAAACACATACGTAAGCGCTGTGAAGTAGCAGAATAAACTAGTTGTAAGGTAGTAAAATATGTATCCATATCATTCTCTATAAGTAAAATATTTCGTACTATTTCTTAATTTACCGCAGCTTTTTCGACTTTATTTGTGTAAAAGCAATTATTAAGTTCCATTTGGGACAAATATTACAGTGACATTTCGTAGATAGGTATGCGCTACGTAACCAGTGCATAGTGAGCTATGAAGGAAATATCGTCCGGAAGTCAATATTTATCGTACATTAACTAGACTTATAGGACTATTTCAGTACATTGATTTATGTGTTTCAGGACTGTTTTATTTTAAATTCTTCCCAAATTATTGTCATGAACAATTCATCCTCCATAGTGTGAAGCTTGAGCGTTTGCTTACTAGTACTTGACACAGGGATGCTATTGTAGGGCGCCCCTAGTGGACTTTGACCGAACTAAAAAGCCGTAGATAACCTTTCTTTGCCGAGAGAGCAGCGGCAGAAAAAGTAAAGATGGAGTGAGCTGTTTTTGTTTTTTTTTTTTTTTTTGCTACGGGCTTTACGTCGCACCGACACAGATAGGTCTTATGGCGACAATGGGATAGGAAAGGCCTAGGAGTTGAAAGGAAGCGGCCGTGGCCTTAATTAAGGTACAGCCCCAGCATTTGCCTGGTGTGAAAATGGGAAAGCACGGAAAACCATTTTCAGGGCTGCCGATAGTGGGATTCGAACCTACTGCCTCCCGGATGCAAGCTCACAGTCGCGCGCCTCTACGCGCACGGCCAACTCGCCCGGTGAGCTGTTTTTGTATGTTTGTGTAACGATATTTGTGGTGTTAAATAAAAGTGTAGTTAAAGCAGATTCAGTGTGTTGTGTACTTCACTACTTAATTGGTGACCCCGACGTGATTTAGTGATGGAAGTGCACAATAAACATAGCGAAGTGCATAAGTGTTGCGTAATCGTGAAAAACAATGGATGAAAACAACACAACGGGTACGCCAGCGGCAAACGAATCTCGTTCAGGACACATGGTGGGTGAAGCTAACAAGGTAAGCATCAAGATCCCTCCTTCCTGGACAGAAAAGTCTGAAATATGGTTCTTTCAAGTGGAAGCTCATTTTCCTATCTCAAGAATTACCCGAGAGGACACTAAATTTAACTACCTCGTGTCTCAGCTCGAACCTAAATATCTCGAAAACATTTGGGACATTATCAAAAGTTCGGAACTGAATAAATATTCTGCGGCTAAAGAACACCTTCTAAATATCTTCAAGGAAAGCGAAGATAAACAAATAAAACGGTTGGAAACAGGCCTATAACTAGGCGATCTGAAACCTAGTCAGCTTTTAAGGAAAATGCAGTCCTTAGCAGGCGTGAATGTTTCCGAAAAAATGCTTCGTATCTTGTGGCTTGAGAAATTACCGGACTCTATCAAAAGTGTTCTAATCGTATCTGACGCAAACTTGGGAAAAAATCGCAATTATGGCTGACAAAATCATTGAAATGAATCCCTGCAGTAAACTTTACAATGTGGAAAATAGCGGTACTGATGTGTCCGTAAGTAACGACGCTATCACGAAACTCTCTGCACAGATCCTTAGAGCAACAGATAACTTCATTGCGCACTTTTAGGCCTCGCAGTCGAAGTTCGAACCGAAACCGAAGCAAAAAGAAGTACGATCCAAACGGAAAGTACTGTTACTACCACTTCAGATTTTGTAATGAAGTGCTTCCCTGACAAATGCAAGCCTCCATGCTCGTGGAAAAATTTGGAAAACACCAAACAGTAGTAGAGTTTGCAGCAAGCTCCACTACTGAAAGTAGTAAGGATTACTGTAAACCCCGTTTATTTGTACGTGACAAAAACACGGGTTTGCACTTCCTAGTGGATAGTGGAGCCGATGTTTCAATAATCCCTGTCACTTCCAGTAACAGACGCTGGGACCCAGATTTTAAATTATTTGCAGCTAATGGCACAGAAATCCCAACTTATGGACTTAGAACACTGAATATTGATTTGGGACTCCGGCGACAATTCCAATGGCCTTTCATAGTAGTTAAAATTGGCAAGGGCATATTAGGTGCTGATTTTCTGAAAAAGTTCAACTTACTAATTGACCTAAATAAAAAGCAGTTAATTGATGGCGAGACTAACTCTGCCATGGGTGAAACAACAGCCATCACAGCTGATAATGTTGTTAGCACAATGTCAAATGCACGAAAGTTTGCCGATCTCTTATCCAGTTACCCAGATTTAACGAAACGTAATTTACTACCTACCCAAATCAAGCACGACATTCAACACTTCATCCCAACTGAAGGCCAACCAGTTTATTGCAAGTCCAGACAGCTGGATCCTCGGAAGCTACACATTGCTAAACAGGAATTCCAGTTTATGCAAAACAGTGGAATTATTCGACCATCAAAGTTGCAATGGGCTAGTCCTCTCCAACTGGTCCTCAAAAAGGATGGAACTTTTCGACCATGCGGCGATTACAGACGACTGAACGCAAAAACTATCCCAGACCGATACCCGATTCCTCGGATTGAATATGTTCAACATATTTTGAGGAGTAAAAACATATTTAGAAAGCTCGACCTCTTGAAGGCATACTTCCAAATCCCTGTAGCAGAGGAAGTCAAAACTAAAGCCGCTATTATCACTTCGTTTGGGTTATATGAATTTACTGTGATGCCGTTTGTACTCTGTAATGCACCAAGCACCTTCCAACGTTTCATTAATGAGGTATTTAGAGGCCTAGACTTTATTTTTCCATACCTTGATGACTGCCTAATTGCTTCAAAATCAGTAGAGTAACATCGTGAGCATCTTAGGATTGTGTTTGAGAAGCTACATGAATCAGGCCTTTGAATTAATGTCTCCAAGGTCTGTACTTGGTGTAGAGCAAGTGGAATTCTTGGGACACTTTATCACCACGGAAGGCTCCAGACCCTTACCAGATAAAGTGAAAGCGATCGTTGACTACAAACTACCACAGACAGTTCATGACTTTCGTGTATTCTTAGGTACCGTTAATTTCTACAGACGTTACCTCAAGGATCCAGCAGAAACGCAGTCTCTTTTGCATGCTTATCTCAAAGGTGCAAAGAAGAAAGATAAGCGACAAATTCACTGGACACCAGAAGCTATCACAAAATTTGAAAAATGTAAGCAGGACTTGGAAAATGCAGCACTGCTTACATTTCCAGACCCAACCTACCAGCTGGCCCTGGCAGTAGATGCAAGTAACTTTGCAGTGGGAAGTGTCCTGCAACAGTATGAAGAAAAAGGGTGGAAACCTATTGGATTCTTTTCGAAGAAGTTAAGCGATACACAGAGAGCGTATAGCACCTATGACCGTGAACTGTTAGGAATCTACCTCTCTGTCAAGCAGTTCAAACATTTTCTCGAAGGAAGAGACTTCATAATATATACGGACCACAAAACACTCACATTTGCATTTAATCAGAAAAATGAGAAGGCATCTCCACGGCAGCTGCGACATCTTCAGTATATCTCTCAGTTTACAACAAACATCCAACACATTAGTGACAAGGACAATGTCGTTGCAGATAACCTGTCACGGATTGAATCTGTCATCGATTACGACACAGTCGCTGAAAGCCAACGTCAAGACAGAGACTTAAACAACTTCAAGAGGAAAGTCAGTCACTCGTGTTCAAGAGCTACCTACTGCCTTCTGGAAAGTTACTGTGGTGTGAAACCTCCACAAACAACATCAGGCCATACATTCCAAAAGAATTTCGCAAACGATTCTTTCTTCAGATCCACAACATGGCGCATCCCGGGAAGAAGACTATTGTTAGGCTGATGACTTCCAAGTTTATCTGGCCTGGTATCAAGAATGACGTCAGAAAATGGACGCAAGCTTGCATGGGATGTCAAAAAAATAAAATAACAAGACGTACCAAATCGTCAGTCAGTCATTTTCAAGAACCTGATGAGAGGTTCAGCACTGTTCACATCGACATTGTTGGCCCTCTTTCACCTTCTGATGGCTATCTCTACTGCCTCACATGTATAGATCGCTTCAGCAACTGGATGGAAGCAATACCATTGCAAAATATAACAGCAGAGACGGTAGCAAAATCATTTTATGATCTTTGGGTGACGCGGTTTGGAGTCCCAGCAAATCTAGTTACTGGCCAAGGCCGACAGTTCGAAAGTCAGCTCTTTAAGAATCTTTCCGAATTGTGTGGTGTGAAGCTTAAACGTATGACACCCTATCATCCGCAGAGCAATGGTAAAGTTGAACGCCTGCATCGAACAATAAAAGCTGCTATCAAAGCCCACAACTCTATAAAGTGGACAGACACCCTTCCGACTGTGTTGCTAACCTACGCGCATCACTCCGGGAGGAATCGAACAGTTCAGTTGCACAAATGGTGTCTGGCACGCATATTAGGCTTCCAGGTGAATTCTTTGATACCGAGCTCGATAGCTGCAGTCGCTTAATTGCGGCCAGTATCCAGTATTCGGGAGATAGTAGGTTCGAACCCCACTATCGGCAGCCCTGAAAATGGTTTTCCGTGGTTTCCCATTTTCACGCCAGGCAAATGCTGGGGATGTACCTTAATTAAGGCCACGGCCGCTTCCTTGCCACTCCTAGCCATTTCCTGTCCCACCGTCGCCATAAGACCTATCTGTGTCGGTGCGACGTAAAGCAACTAGCAAAAAAATGAATTTTTGGTAACCCTCCATCTCACACCGAACCAGAAACTTTTGTCTCCAAACTTCAGCAGCACATGCAGCAACTCAGGCCTGTGGAAGTTAAGCACAAAACTTCCCAAACTGTGTTCATCCCTAAAGACTTGAGTAAATGTACTCATGTATTTCTGAGAATTGACAGAGTGAAAAAATCTTTGCAACCCCCATATGAAGGGCCTTTCCTGGTAACTGCCAAAACTGATAAATATTTCACGGTAACCATAACAAATAAATCTGTGAATGTCTCCATTGATCGCCTGAAACCAGCCTACTTCATAGCAGCAGATGATGAATCTTCTACAGCTCGTCATGAAGAACGACCAGGTGTCTTGCAAGGACTCTGCCTCCCTGATGGATCAATCGCGGATTCCCAGGACAAACCCGGCAAGGAGAAAGTGGTAACAAAATCACGCAGTGGAAGGACTGTCAGGTTTCCCACTCGCTATTTAGATGATGTATATATTTAATATTCTTGGGATTAAGGTATATTTTGTTTATGTTTATATTGTCTTTGTATCTTAACTTGGTTACTGGAGGGGGAGCGGTGTAGGGCACCCCTAGTGGACTTTGACCGAAATAAAAGCCGTAGATAACCTTTCTTTGCATAGAGAACAGCGGCAGAAAAAGTAAAGATGGAGTGAGCTGTTTTTGTATGTTTGTGTAACGATAATTGTGGTGTAAAATAAAAGTGTAGTTAAAGCAGATTCAGTGTGTTGTGTACTTCACTACACTATCATTGATTGGCTCAAATAAAAAAAAGGAATATTCAGTTCGATTCTGGTGCAATCAAAGTCAAACTTCCTCAAATAACTATGTCACTGTATCAAATACAGTATGCCATAAATGATTTAGCAGAGAAGGTTGGGCATTGTGTCCTAAGATCACCAACTTATCACTGCGAGCACCCCATTGAGTTATTATGGAGCGTTGTTAAAGGTTACGTAGCAAGGCATATCACAACTTTTAGGTTAGTGAACGAAGGACTTGTTCGTGTATCAGCTGAGAAGTGGCAGGCGTGCACCGTATCGATCATGTGGTGAAGAAAAAGAGAATACTATGGGAGTTAGATGGGATTACGGACTTGTGCTTCATCATCACCATCATCATAGGTTGTTCTGCCATCCGACAGGTCCAATCATGGCTGTGACCTCCATATCTCTCGATCTTGTGCCCTTTCTTAACTTCTGCATAATCTTCCTTTCTTTTTCTAATGCTGTCTAATAACTGATATAGTCTATTTCTCCTTACTCGCTTTCCTTTTATCATCCCTTCAATTGCTACTCGTAGTAAAGTGTTGTGTCTTAGATTATGCCCTATCCAATTTTTCTTATTCTGGATTACGGTCAGCATGCTCCTCACTTCTTCCACTCTCTTCAGAACTTCCTCATTTGATAATTTATTTTCCTACTTTACCCCTTCAATTCTTCGCCAAATCCACATCTCAAATGCCTCTATTCTTCTCTGTTCTTCCTTCCTTAATGTCCATGTTTCAGCGCCATATAGAGCTATACTACATATGTAATACTTTGCAAGTCTCTTCCTCAGATCTTTCTCTAGTGAGCCAAAAACAGTTGTTTTCCTCTTGTTGAAGCTTTCCTTGGCTAAGGCAATTTATGTCTGTTATAGAGTGAAGGTCTTCAGTCACAATACTTCCAAAATACTTAAACATTCACCTGTTCAATAATTTCTTCCCTACCTTGATTGTCGCTTTTTCACCTTTACCTCCAAGTATCATGAATTTGGTTTTCTTTTCGTTTATGCTCATTCCATACTCTTCACACTTTTTGTTTAAATCTCTCAGCATTTTGCGGAGGTCCTTCATATTTTTAGCTATTACTGTCATATCATCAGAAATTCTTATACATTCAATTCTCTTACCTCCAACGTTGATACCTATTTTACCATCCAAGCATTCACAAGTAATTTCCTCCAACTAAATATTAAACAAAGTTGATGATAAGCAGCAACACCGTCAAACAACTTTTGCCAGTCTGATTTCTTCTGTTAATTCTCCTCTTATACTCACTCATGCTGTTTGGTTGTAATATAATTCCTTGATTAGTCTTTTTCTCTCCATTCCACTCCATGATTTTTAAGTATCTCCAAGAGCTTATCCCACCTCACTTTGTCAAATGCCTTCCTTAAGTCTACAAAGACTGTATATACACTGCTGTTTGTAGAAAGTAAAACACTCAGAAGCAATGGTCTGAAACACGCCAAAATCAGGGGACGTGTAGAACAGTGGAACCATAATAAGTGTTTAAAATTGCTGAGAGATGGTGTGCACGTAGGCCCAGCATTGCCCTTCTGTGTGTGACCGGTCAGGGCAGTGTTACGCAACGCTCAGTCAGTGCGGAGCCGTCATACGAAGTGGAAACGTGTACCTAAGTGCCACTATGTCTCGCCGACATCACAGAAGGGAATATCAGCATGTGAGTGCGTTCGAACGGGGCAGAATGGTAGGGCTCCGGGAGATGGGTCTGTCGTACCGTGATATTGCGACTCGTACAGGGTACGCTGCTTCAACGGTGAGGCGTATGTGGAACCAATGGAAAGAAGAGAGCTTTACACAGCGCCGACAGGGTACTGGACGACACAATGTGACCACAGCGCGAGGTGACCGTCATCTTGTCCGCTTGACCGTAACGGAGAGAACAGCTTTGTCCACGGTGTTGGCTCGATGTTGAAGCACTGCAACGGGTGTGGGCATGTCTGCATCGACGGTTCGATGCCGTCTTCTGAGGGCCGGACTGGTGGCACGCATGCCATTACGCCGGCTTCCATTGACCAGCAACGACCAACGCCATAGACTGCAATGGGCACGTGAACACCGACACTGGCGTGCTGAGTGGCAAAATGTAGTGTTTTCGGACGAGTCCCGCTTCAACGTGTCCTACAGTGATGGTCGCATACGCGTTAGACGCCGCCGTGGTGAATGCCATCAGGCAGACTGTATTGTTGAGCGACACAGCGGGAAAACGCCAAGTGGGATGGTTTGGGGCGCAATTGCCTATAACATGCGATCTCGCCTCCTACGTCTTGAAGGCAATCTGAACAGCTACCGCTACATCAAGGAGAGGCATTGCCCCCTCCTGCAGGCCGCTCCAGACGCCATATTCCAGCAGAACCATGCCCGGCCGCATGTGGCGAGGAGTGTGCAAGCCTTCTTCGAAGAACGACGGATACCACTGCTTCCCTGGCCTGCCCGTTCACCGGATATGTCACCCATTGAACATGTCGGGGATATGGTCGGTCGGCACCTTGTTCGTTCAGGTCCTCCTGCAGCCACTGTTGATGATTTATGGACGCGCCTAAAAATCGCGTGGCAGAGTATTCCCCAGCAGCATATTCAGGTGCTCTTTGATTGCATGCCACGATGTCTAGTGGCTCTGATTGCAGCGCGTTGTGGCACTACGCCGTACTTAATTTCCACGGTCACCGTACATGTACAGTTCTGTAATTGTAATAATTTCTGTCTTGTCATGTCTCTAATATGTGGAATAAATTGCATTGTGATCACAGTTCTCAGTCTTGGTGTTTCACTTTCTACAAACAGCAGCGTATTTTTCTATTCTCTATGTACCTTTCTCCTATGACTTTCAGTAAACCAATGGCATTCCTTGTGCCTACTCCATGCCTAAATCCATATTGTTCTTCACCAATATAATTCTCCATTCGTCTGTAAACCCTTCTGTTTATTGCTCTTAATAGTATTTTAGCTGCATGAGAATTTAAACTTAGTGTCCTGTATTCTTCACATTTCTTACTATTTTTTCCTTTTTCTATTGGTATTATTATATTTTCCAGAAAATCTTTCGGCCATTTCCATTTTAAGTATATTTCTTGACAAAGTTTTACATATATATCTTTTCCTTTCCCCTGCAGTACTTTGAGTAGTTCAACTGGTATTTCATCTACACCAACTGCCTTACCATTCTTCATTTCTCTAATAGTTGCCTCTATTTCCTCTTCTAATATACTGAATCCAATCTGATCTTCGTTTATTTCATTTTCCTTCTCCAAATATATACTACTCTTATCCGGTCTGTTGTTCCAATCATATAACCATTCTAACAGAGCCCAGTATATAGTAGGGAGGATGGAATGTGTATGTTGAAAAGTAGAAGGAGTGAGGGTAAAATTATAAATAGTTATGGGGAGGAGCTCCTAGAGATGTGCGCTGCGGGGAATTTGTATATTCTGAATGGATGGATGGATGGAGGGTGACAGTACGGGGAAATTGACATATGTTACTGAGAAGGGAGGTAGTGTGATAGATATGGTTTTAAGCTCGGAAGGAGTGATGGAGGATATTCTAAGAATGGACATAGGAGACTGGATTGAATCACACCATTTCCCAGTATGGGTTATGTTGATAAGGGTGGAAGAGAAGTGTATAAGGAAGGAAGCTGAGACGAAGGATAAACAAGGGAGTGGATATAATAAGTATAAATGGTCAGATAAAGTGGGACGGGATTGGAATAGGGTAGCAAAAGAGGAAGTACAAATTCTGAAATATGGGTGGGAAGATGCGATACAGGAGAATAATATTGATAAAGCCTTGGAATTGCTGCTACATCCAATAAAGATGATAGCGCAGAAGGCAGAATGTAGAAAGATAAATAAGAAAGAGGGTGAAGAATGGTTTAATAGAGAGTGTGAAAGAGTGCTCCTGGATAGCATTTTGCATTTTTTTTAAGCCATCCTATTCTTCGTTGTATCATAATATAGTCTATTTGGTACCTTTCATTATTAATACTAGATGTCCAAGTATACCTTCGCCTTTTACTGTTATGAAATAAAGTATTGCCAACAACAATGTTGTTTCTTTTAAAGAAGTCAACTAAAATTTGGCCTCTGTCATTTCTAACTCCGTGTCCATATTTCCCAACTACTTTGTCTTCACGTCCTTCTCCAACGGCATTCCAATCTCCCATTATCACCACAAATGCATTTTTAATTTCTCTTCCACTAATCTCTTGTATTTGGTAGTAACATTCCTCTACCTCCTCTTCTGGGTGTTGACTGGTTGGCATATAAACTTGAATTATTATTAAATCTTTCTGATCGCCTTTCAATCTTATCAAAATTATTCTCTCATTTACATATTCTATCCTCACCACTTTAGGCTTAATGTCTTTTTCTTAGTATTCCTACTCCATGTTGTCCACTACGCTCAGCACCTGAGTAATATAGTGTATATCCTCCACTATCCAGTTCTCCACTGCTTTCCCATCTCAGTTCACTCATACCTAGTATGTCAAGTTTGTTTTTTCCATTTCTTGTTTAGCATTTTCCAATTTTCCTTGCTGTAATAAAGTTAGTACATTCCATGTACCTATCCTCAAAATCTGTTTACTTTATCTAGGGAGTTTACTCATCGTCCCTTCATCTCTATTAGAAAACCTCGATGCATTCCCCTCCCGGAGATCCGATCGAGGGGAAGTTTTAGCTCCGGAGTCTTTTATACAGAGGTCCATTGCCATGAACTTCTTAGAATGATTTCAGTGGTGGTTTCCCGTTGCCTTCCACTGACCTCCAAAACCTGTCTGCTCACAGACTCAGTTTCCCGCTGGGGTTGGTTACCCAACCTTCCACTGAGTTGCTTTGCTTAACAGGGGCACCACGTGTAGGTAGGAAGTTGGAGAATTGAGGTGATAGAGGCTAAGAGAACACTCTTGCTGAGTTCTTATAATCACATATTACCCCTATTTTTTCCAGGATCTCAAGGTGTTTGCAGAGACTACCCCAGGTCATCTCCCGGTCTTGCCCAGTTTATAATTAGCGTAAATGATTCATCTTCGTCGTCAAGTGAAGGCGAGCATTCCAACACGGATATGGAGGGAATCGAGCCACTGTCGGAAGACGACTGATGATACTACCTAAGTACAACATAATTTCAGTACGGTATATTGTTTATTTATGAGCCATTTCTGCTTATTCTGGTGTTATTTATTCTGAATTTTGCTGGCAATAGAAATTCAGTCGCGTGGCTCAGTGCGGTTTCTTTTTACGACTGTAATATTGTAGGTTAGATCTCGGAGTAATTGTCCCTTTTACTCAGTTTGCAAGCATACCATACCGGCACGAATAATATCGTCGATTGTATATCAATCTTCTTACACTCGGTAGGCTGTACTAAAGATAGCTAACTTTTAGTGGTTTAGGAGGCCTATTTGTATTTAAATTCACTGTAAAACTCGACACGTGGCGAAACATTTCTAACATATCACAAAATTATCTCGGCAAAAGCTTTGTTTACATAGGGCATCAGGTTACCCTCAACAGACCAGATAGGTATAGATATTCTGTTTCCATGGAGACTTCCTGCTTTCTATTCCACTCGCCGTCCATGAATACATTTTATACAAACTTGCCCACCAGAAGAAACATCAAGGAGCATAAGAGGTGGCAGTGGTAAATTATTGTTTTAAGGGGAAGTGTACGTACCGGTAGGCAATCATCTCGTAAAAGCCCGCTCACACGTAGTGGAAGAGATACGCGGCGCGAAGGCAGGAACATAAAATTTCGCTGTGTATTAGATATGGTGGCTTACACTTACGGGGATGACACACGCAGCTGTTTACGCTGAATCGGCAGCAGAATCGGCGGCAACACTTTCCAATGAGCATGTAGGAGAAATCTTTTTCGGAATTTTCTCTCCGCGGCTTCCTTCCGGTAAGTATGAATGGGCCTTTTTATTCAGCACAGAGGAAAGGAGGAGGTTCGACCCTCCAAAGAATTAAAGTGTCAGCAAAAGGAAGGGAAGGGGAGAAAATTAGGGAACTCCCTTGGCCTCGGATATCTTCGGGACCAGGAAAAAGTTAGAGGTACCAATGGAGGTCGGATAAAGGCGAGGAACCTAGCATATTCCCCGCCACCGCACACTTCGTGGAGAAAATATTCAATGTTTATTCCATTTTATCTACCTGATACCAGGAATTATATTTTAAAAAGGAATCCATACAAACTCTGTGGTCTTATTACCTAATTCTTCCCTCGAATTCCTTTAATGGGATTTAAAATGTTCTTAGCAGAAATACAGTGGAACCTCGATATCTCGAATTACCTCGGAAGCTAAACTTTATTTCGAGTTATACAAATTTAGTGATATAGAGAATAGCGTTTTTGAGCATGTATAGCACATAACTGAATCATATGGATCCACGGGTTTGTACAGAATACATTATTTTTATCAGTATTTAAAAATATACGAACACACTCTATTTTACGCCGTCACTTTAATTATAACCCTTATTATACTAACTTTTTTAAAGACAGGATACAGTATATACAGTATTTTCTGATGTGCGTTTTACCATCATGGTAAATTGTGTGAATCGTTTCACATGAGGGTGGAACCCGTAGGTCCCAAAAAATGTTAGAACCAGATTGGTAAGACCTGGAGCATGCTTAAACAGCCGACCCTGACATGGACACAGACGCTGACCTCAACACCGCCCGCGGCGGGATCAGACATGTGTGTATTTATATTTCAAAGATAGTTCTTCCACATTCTTCACCGTTGGGACACAAATTCCTCATCCGCTGCTGAATCTGTTGACTATCTTCGTGAAAGTTTTTTTATTACTATCCCAAAAAGCAAGGATGTTTCTTTTGCCAGCTCCGCCGTACACATGATCTTCATCTCCGCCTTCACTGCCGTTGAACCATGAGAGATTGGCCAACAGGATACTTCTACTGCAGGAAAAGTGTAAAAAAAAAAGCAGGATGGCTTACACAGGTGCACAATGACTTGGGAAAAATAGGTATGAAGGAGGAGGATATAAAAGGACATCATTTAGGAAGAAAGTTGCGGGAATGAGCGATGCGTCTGAAGAGCAATATGCGAAGCCACGGAATATCTCGGTGGAAGAACGAACAAGAAGAAGACAAAGACTCAAGAATCTTTGGCGAGAGTGTAAATAGAAGGGTATCAGTATGCGTGATAGAAGGAAGATTGTGTAAATGTGGCCCGCAGGTGGCCTTAGCCATAAATAATAATAATAATAATAATAATAATAATAATAATAATAATAATAATAATTAGTGTAAATAGGACAGTTCGGCCGCCACCTCCACCTCTGGCACTCGGGAGAGGCCTCCACCTCCCGCGGGAAATTTGAATTTTGGCGCGAGATTTGAATTTGTAAACAAAGCCACGTGCTTTTTGACAGCTATCATCGACCACAACGCATCGCTAACCTCACTGCTGCCATCTTAACGGGCCTAAATCTCAGTGGAACCAACTTAACCTAACTAGCGCGAAATTTGAATCGATAAACAAAGCCACGTGCTTTTGACAGCCACGTGCTTTTTGACAGACAACAACGCATCGCCAACCTCAGTACTGCCATCTTGACGGGCCTAAACTTCAGCGGAACCAACTTAACCGAACTACCGCGAGATTTTAACCGGTAAACAAATCCACGTGCTTTTTGACAGCCACATGCTTTTTTGACAGACAACAACGAATCGCTAACGTCAGTGCTGCCATCTTGACGGGCCTAAACCTTAGTGCTGCCAACCTAACTAGCGCGAGATTTGAATCAGTAAACAAAGCCACGTGAAGCTGTCATCCGCCATCTTTAATCAAGAGAACACCGTGCTGCCCTCTTTCGTCAGCTGTCATTCCCCATCTTTAATCTACAGAGCACCGTGCTGACCTCTTTAGTTGAAATGTGGTGGCGGCAAATTCTACATTCTCTTGTTTGGAAGCAAACCCATGCGCTATGTTGACAGCTATCATCCGCCATCTTTAATCCAGAGAGCACCGCGCTGCCCTCTTTAGCTACTTACCTTTGAAATGTGGTGGCGGCAAATTCCACGTGCTCTTGTTTGGAAACAAACCTATGTGCTTTTTTGACAGCTATCATCCGCCATCTTTAATCCAGAGAGCACCGTGCTGCCCTCTTTAGCTACTTACCTTTGAAATGTGGTGGCGGCAAATTCTAAGGGGGTCTTGTTTGAAACAAACCTATGTGGTTTTCTGACAGCTGTCAACCGCCATCTTTAATTTATAGAGAACAGTGCTGCACTCTTTAGTTGAAATGTGGTGGCAGCAAATTCCACGTGCTTTTGTTTGGAAACAAATCAACGTGCTTTTTTGACAGCTGTCATCCGCCATCTTTAATCAACAGAGCACCGTGATGCACTCTTTAGTTGAAATGTGGTGGCGTCAAATTCTACGTGCTCTTGTTTGGAAACAAATTCTACGTGTTCTTCAGCTGACATCCACCATCTTTAATCAAGAGAGCACCGTGCTGCCCTCTTTGTGGTGGCGGATAATTTGAAAAATTATTTTTGACAAGCAGCCATCCTTAATCCAGAGAGAACAGTGCTGCCCCCTTTAGCTACTTACCTTTGAGGCGGTTAATTTAAAAAGTTATATTTGACAAGCTACCATCTTTAATGAAAAGAGCATTTTGCTGCTATCTTGCGGATAATTTTTACGTCATAGCTGTCATCCACCATCTTGCATTGCTAACCTTAGTGCGGCCCTCTTTAGCTACTTACCTTTGCGGCGGACTATTTGAAAAAATCTATTTGACAAGCTGTCACCCGCCATCTTGCATCGCAAACCTCAGTGCTGCACTCTTTAGTTGAAATGTGGTAGCGGATAATTTGAAAACATTCTTTTTTGACAAGCAACCATCTTTAAACAAATTTGAGTACTTGATGATGTCGTCGTATTTTCGGAGACTTTCGAAGAACATTTAGATCATCTGCAAGAAGTTCCCAATCGCCTTCGTAAGGCTGGGTTAACTGTGAAGTTGTCCAAGGTTGCCTTCGCTAAGCCCTCCATGTCATTCCTAGGGTATATTGTGTCGCCTGATGGTGTTGCAGTCGATCATTCTAGAACACAGGCCATCCGTGATTTTAAACCTCCCAAGGACATCAAAGGTATCGCCAGGTTCATTGGTATGGTGAATTTCTTCAGGAAGTTTATTCCTAACTTCGCTAATAGAGCGGCGCCCTTGAACCTTCTTCGTAGGAATGGCATCAAATTTGAGTGGGGACCTTCTCAACAAGCCGCTTTTGAAGATCTTAAATTAGCTCTGTGTAATGCCCCTGTTCTGGCTATGCCCGATTTCTCCAAAAAATTCATCGTCCAAACCGACGCGTCGTCGTCGGCGGTAGCTGCTGTCCTTCTTCAAGAGACTGAACCAGGGAGGCGACCCATCGCCTATGCCTCTAGGACTCTATCGGCTCAAGAAGCCAAGTATTCCATCTATGAGCTCGAGGGTTTGGCAGTTTTATTTGCCTTAGAAAAGTTCCGTCTCTATCTGGGACATGTCAAATTCGACTTGGAGACAGATAATCAAGCCCTAAGCTTGGTCTTAGGTAGGCCGCGTCGTACTGGTCGTATAGCCCGGTGGGCTATCCGAATTTCGGCATTCCAATTTGACGTTAGGGATATCAGAGGTACTGAAAATGTTGTCGCAGACGGACTCAGCCGCATGTTTTCCAACGACGTCGAGACCCATGAACCGGTCGATAGTTCATCACCTCCCGAGTCCATACTATCTGAGGTTAATGCCATCTTAACAGATGCTCCCATGCTCTTTAGGGACCTTGAGAAATATCAACGTGAAGATCCGACGCTGGCTCCGATCATGGAAACCCTTTCTTCTGGGGAACATGTTGTCCCTTATGTACTGAGGAATGGTGTTTTATGTTGCCCTTCGAGGCATGATAAGATGATGAAAGTTGTAGTTCCAGCTGTTCTTGTACCAATGATCTTCAAGTACTATCATGAGACCCCATTAGGGGGCATTTAGGCATCTTCAAAACCCGTGAAAAGATCCGGGAAATGTTTATCTGGAAGGGTATGGACAGTGAAACTCGTGAACTAGTAAAGGCTTGTAAATCCTGCCTGCTTAGTAAACCCACCATGTCTACCAAAGTAGGCCTTTTGTCTTCTCATCAAGCGTCGCGCCCAATGGAACGCCTGTATATTGATTATGTAGGACCCTTCCCCCAGTCAAAGGGAAATGCCAACAAGTTCATCTTTGTATGTGTAGATGGTTTTACTAGATTTTCCTGGTTATTTCCGACTAAGCTGGCTACCGCTCAGTCCACCATTACTTGTTTAAATTCAATCTTTGCTTCTTTTGGTCCGTGTCAATATATTGTGTCTGACAATGCCAAGGCTTTCACATCTAATCTATTTCGTAAATTCTGTTTTGATCTGTCTATATCTCATGTGACTACTTCTGCTTATTATCCCCAACCATCTCTTGCCGAAAGATTCAATCGTAATCTCAGGTCGGCCCTTATTGCCTATCATCATGAAGATCATTCTAGGTGGGACACGTCCCTGCATTGGTTAGCTTTTGCTTTGAACTCGGCTGTTCATGAATCACATAAATTTACTCCAGCTTCGTTGATGTTAAATTTTGTTCCCAACACACCGCTCTCCAACCTTTGATCCTTGAGCGATATTTTACCTGAGACAATAGATAGATAGACAATTCTTTATTGCCACCCTAGTTTGCACCATCGGTTACAGGCAATAAAGAACATAAATACACATGAACCCAAAAAAGCCAAACAAAACAATATAAACCAAACAAAATAATATAAACTAACATACTATTCTATATCATGTAAAGCTCTAACTATCTACACTAAAACTATTAACTATGAACCCAAAAAACCACACAAAATAATATAAACCAAACAAAACAATTTACTAACTACTCTACTTATTTAGTGGTGTCCATGCCTGCGGAATCCAGCACTGCACCAACTTGTCTAAAACTATTGAGATGCCTCTGGTATGCGAGGAACTCCTCCGCATGTAAGGGCATCCCCTACCTTAATTCTAATGTACTAACCCATATCTACTCTCTACAGCTAACTAAACATAAAGAAAAACAAACCTTGGCTGCATGCGGCATTCCCTGTGAGGAGAGAGCCATCCCACCCTGGCCGCTATCAGCCACTCCTCCCGGGTTAGATATTACCCCCACCTATAACTCGTACTTCTCTCCTCATTTTACGTGGCGAATCGTAGAGGCGGATGCCGGTCCATCATACGATCCGTCACGCATTTATCTACTGCTCCGCCTGTAATCGTGTCGTCTTACTTCAATTCCTTCCACCATCTTGATTCACTTGTTATTCTGTGAGCGGACATGTTTCCTCTTTCACCTAGGGATGGGACTGTACCATCCCACCCGTCTGTCTCTTATACCCCTCCCCCCTTCCATCACCAATCTTCCCCTCTTACTCTTCCTTGCCTCTGTCCATCTCTCTTATAATACTTATTCGCTAACTTTTACAGATAATCATATAGTTAATATTTATACACTATATACAAACGTACTTGTTAACAATTTCCAGTTCCTTGTTCATCGCTTTTCTTTCTTATTCTTGCGTCTCTTAGACTAAAGCTACTTCCGAATTGCATTTTTTTAATAGTTTAACTTACATATTAAACCACCGAATTGCCACAAATCAAATCTGTCTTTTCCTTGTTTCCTCACATCATTTATCAATCCTTTCCATCTCTAAACAGTCCAACAGTTCCTCTTCCTCACGGCCACTCATTACTTATTAAAACTTTAAACCAGTGTTTAAAATGATCTACTATTATGTTATCCAAACACCTTTTCTTGTCCACTAACCCTATCGTTAATATTCAAACACTGTTTACAAATGTATTTGTTGACAATTCTCTAGCTCCTACGACTCTTAGACTAAAACTAAAAACTACTCTCTAATTTTTTTTGAACTTACATCTTAAACCATCGAATTGCCAACAATCAAACCTGGCTTTCCCTTATTCCTTCTCTTTCTTCCGCTTATTTCCGTTTCTAAACAGTCTAACAGTTCCTCTTACTCACAGCCCTCGTTACTTTATTATCCCATTTTTTTCTAACATTCACTACCACCTCCGTTCTCTCACACATGCAATCGTCTCCAAATATATACAAATCTTCTTTTCATCATACAATCAGATTGTACTCCGAACTCCTCTTATTGTCATAAATTTTTATATAACCTAGCAGTTTCGTCTACCTCCTTCCTCTCCTTCCTCTGTAACCCTCTTTTACCCCTTATTCTCTTAATTTCTTTATAAATCTCATTCTAACCATATTTAAATATATCGAAATATTTGTTCCTCTTCCCCATTCTCTGGCCAGCCATACCGTCATCTTTTCAGTTTTTTCTACTTTTTCTATCTCTTTTTTACTCAACGCTTTCTTTTTCAACTCTTCTAACTCCCTACATTCGATGAATATATGTAGGTCCGACCATCTTTCTCTACACAGAATACATCTACCTGCATTTTCTGTACCTATCCACCCTCTGTTTCTAGGAGTTCCAAAAATCCACCAGTATAGACCTCTTTTGCCCCTCCGGTTCTCAACTTCGATTTTCGGGTTCATGATTTCTAACAATTTGTTTAATACTGATAGTGAGGCTCTTTCTCTACATTCCATTATTAAACTCTGTCTCTCTATATCGGCGACTCTCCTTATAACCCTTCTCCATACCCATTCTTTCTTCTCTCTCCACCTCTCATCTCCTATATCTCCTAACCCCAGTTTTCGTAATTTATTTTTGCACTTATTTACCCAATACCTCTCGTTCTCCATATTTTTCTGGAACCTATATATGTCTTGTACTAAATCCTCTCCCTTCCCTTCTTCCAATCTCATCCAATACTTCATTACCCTCTTGGCTATAGTAGTGTCTATCGATTCTTTACATACTAATCTAGCCCCCACATTTGCAGTACAATTTGGGACTCCCATAATAATCTTACTAAATTTCGCCACCACCTGGTTTAGTTCTTTTCTATTTTCCTCTAATCCCCATATTTCTACCCCATATAACATTTTTCCTTTGACCATTGATTGGAACACCAATCTCTGTATTTTGTACTTTATATCCGGAAATTTATTTTCTAATATCCCCACTACTGCCAGTGCTCCCCTCCCTTTATATCTGGCTCTTCTAATCTGATTTTCCCACGTGCCGTTACTACTAATTATAACTCCTAAATACTCCATTTTTTTCTGGTCTGATTTCTTGCTGCTCGACTGTCCAGAATTTCTTTTCTTTTTTGGCTTTCCTCTTCCTACATATCATTATCTGCGTCTTCCGTACATTTATCTTGAGTGCCCATCTTCTAGTATATTCCACTACCTCATTAAGCCCTTCTTGCAACCCCTTTGCTGTTAATGCCAAGATCAATAAATCGTCTGCAAATAGCAGCCCCGGTATCTCCCTCTTCCCAATCCAAGGGCATTGCCATCTCTCGCCTCCATGTTTATCCAATATATTATTTATAAACAGTAGAAATAATATCGGTGATAGCTTACAACCCTGCCTCACACCCCTTTTCGATTCCATACACTTACTCAACCCACCCCCTTTTAGTTTAATCATCACCAATACTTTCTCATATATTCCTTCTATTGCCAGCCTCATTTTTTCCGATAACCCAACCTCTCTTAATCTAGTAAATAACGCCTCTCTATTCACTGCATCGAAGGCTTTCTCTAAATCTACTGCTGCTACATATAATCTCTTCCCTGCTATTTTCACATACTTCGTAATTAAAGTATCCAAAATCCACATATTATCCACAGTATTTTTCTCTTTTCGAAATCCATTTTGATAGTCCGAAATCCTTCCATATTTCTCTGCCCAATTTATAATCCTATTAGCTAAAATTCCTGTATATACCTTCGACAGCGAGTCCAGGAGTGTTATTCCTCTATAGTAGTTTGGATCACTTCGACTTCCTTTGTTCTTATATATAGGACAAAGTACTCCTTTTCTCCACTCGCTAGGGAATTTATTCGTCTCCCATATCTTGTTAAAAAATTTCACCATCACTTTCAGCATTACTTCATTTGCTCCTACTTCCTTCCATATCCTGTTAGTAATACCATTTGCCCCACCCGCTGTTTTGGTTTTTACTTTACTTAACACCCTAACTAGTTCCTGACTTGTTATCTCCTCATCTAGTAACTGTACTCCTGTTTGTACTTCCTTTACAATATACGTCTTTTCATACCCCCCCTGACCTTCTCCCCTCCCACCCAAAAGCTCTGCAAAATATCCTATCCACTCATTTTCTGTTATCATTGTTCCTCCCCCTGTCGATCTAGTTCTCTTTATCTTATTAATAGTTTTCCAAACCCTATCAAACCTTTTCTCTTTGCAATACCTGTTCACTCTCTCAGCTTCCACCTCTTTCCAGCACTTTTTTTTCTCATTTAGTAACTTCTTGTAATCTCTTCTTAATTTACAATATTCCTCTCTTTTCCCTTGTTCCCCTCCTTTCTTGAAGTCCGCTAGAGCTGCCATTACAACCACTCGTTTCCTCTTACACTCTTCATCAAACCACCCCGTGCCTATGTTTCTGTTTGTCTCTTCCCTTATTCTCACTTTCTTACCCACCTTCCATACTGGGCGTTCTATTAGTTTTAAAACTTCATCCACATCCCCTCCTTCCAACATCCTTTCACTTTCAACCCTTATACTTTCTTCACTCTCTTTTAACTCTGTTCTCAATCTCTCGATCGTAGTATCATTCCAAATATACTTCCATCCCTCCTTATACCCGTCTCTTTTTCCTACCATTCTCTTCACTCCATCATATGTTCTGTTATTACACATTCTGTCACCTCAAAACTTATTATCTTCTTTAGAGCTATTTCCGTGCTAACTCCTATATCTACTACACTCACGCCCTTAGATGTGATGAATGTCAGTTCACCATTACTATCTCCCTTCATCCATCCATTTAAAATATATAATTTTTCTATAGCACATAACTCTAATAATCTTACCCCATAGCTATTTACATCTTTGTCTTTACTATTTCTTCTGTACTCACTCACTTCATTATCCTCTCTCCCATAATCGGGTACCATATTACTCACTCTTGCATTCCAATCCCCTAATAATATCATTCCATCTTCCACATATAATCCTTTCATTTTGTTTATTTCTTTAATCAGTTCTTCAAAAAATGTTTTATTGGCATACGTTGAGTCTTTAGGATGGTTGTATAATAAAGCCAGGTAAATTGCCTCCTTCGCATCATTTCCCATTTTAATTCTCAGCCATACCACCCCTTCTACCTCATTCTGTATTCTCTCTACTCTCTCTACTATCTCATTTTTTATTAAAACTGTTATCCCACCCGGATTTCTTCCCATTCTCCCCCTTTTTCGTTTATCACGTTGACTACTCTATACCATCCCATTCAATTTCTATCCCTTTCCCTAACCACGTCTCTACTAGGGCAATAATCTCATACTCCTTTACTGATTTCTCCAATTTTTAATCCCTATTTTCCCCATCAACCCCTCAATATTCTACAACCCTATCGCCATCTCTAGTTATTTATTCCCTCCCACTCTTTGCACCTGTGCTTCTCCATTTCCACATCTACTCCTTGTCACTCTTCCCTGTGAGTCCTCTCCAGACCTCTCCTCGTCCTCTTTTCTCCCGTCATCCTTCCCTTTCTCCATACCTACGCCTTTTTTCTTTCCCCACAGATCTTTCAAACTTAATGATCTTTCCTTATTTAGCGCCTGTCTTTTTTCCATTTTATTTTCTGTATTCCTTTTACTGGGAGAGGATGCATTCTTACCCTGCCTACTGTTACCTTCATTCACAATTCTCACTGTACTCCTCACCAGTTGTGGCACATTACTTGCTTCCTCCATCTCTGTGTTGTGATGACACTTCAAGGACTCTCCATTTCCGCCCACCTGGTTGCTGGCACTGCTGTTCAGCACATCCCTACTTCCCGCACCTGATGTGATGTGGACTTCGCTCACTTCCGTAATATCACTCCTTTCTACGTCACTGACCTTCCTTGCTACTTCCACTGTTGCCAAGGACACATTCTGCTGCTGTTGGCGTTCATCAAGTTTTTTCAGCCTTCCCGCCCCCCACACTCGATTCCACCTTCCGTTTCCAACCATCAGCTGCTGCCCTCTAATATATGCCTTAAGACCTTGTTTTCTTGCCTCTCTTAAATGTCTATTCAGAATTCTGTTCTTCTCTATGGCTACCCTGTCCATCTCCCGTTTTATCCACACTTTCTCTCCTTTTAGATTACTCGAATTTCTTATTACAATGTCCGCCATCAGTGTCGATAGTAATTTCACTCTAATTGGTCTCTTTCCTTTCACTCTCCCCACACGCTGTACATCGTCAATATCAACTTCACTGAAGTTGATCTTCATCCTGTTCTGGATCACTTCTACCACTTTGTACACTAGTTCAACTTTAGACTCTCTTTCTTCTTCTTGGACACCGTATATGAAGATATTTTTTCTTACGTTATCTTGTAAACTCTTCTCGACTGCTCTCTTCGTTTCTCTTAGGTCCCACTCCAGGCTTCTTACCTTCTGCTTCAATAGGTCTAATTCATCTTTATTACACCCGTCCTCTTCCAATATCTTCTTTACATCTTCTTTGACACTCAATTTTAGGTCCATAAATTCCCTGGATAACTCTCGGAACATTTCTTTTATTTGCTCCGTCTGACAAGCCTCTCTTATCATCTCTCTGATCGCCTCGTACTCTTCCCATCCAATGGAACCTATTGGACCTGGGCCGGGATTAATCTCTACTCCTCCTATTATCAGCAACACCATCACCACCGCCGCCACCAGTAACGTAGCCACCATCTTCCTTTTTTCACCCTTTAACTCCATTCTTGTTTCCATTCTGCTTCCCTTTTTACAGTTCCATCTGCCGATCGCTATCCTATATTGTGTCAACGTGATACCCATTGCTCCGCGCTCCACTCAGCACATCCGCTCAGCTCACTGTCTCACAGACGACTGTGACCTGAGACAATAAATCCCGATAATATTAAAGATCTTTGGAAGAAGGCTAAAGCCAATCTTAAAGTGTCTCATGAAAAGGTTAGGGAAAGATATGATCGTGAACGGAGGCCCACCCATTTGAAGGTAGGTGACCAGGTGATGGTCAAGAATTTTGTTCCCGCGGGCAAGCTTGCCCCCAGATTTCATGGGCCGTGCATAATTCTAGATTTTCTTACGCCGGTCACGTTGTTATTAAGCAATCCAGCCACCGAGAGGATATTTAGGGTTCACCTGTCATAGGTGAAACCGGTGTAATTTCTGTGCTAACTTGCTTCATATAATTTTGAAAGAAATATGAAGGTTATTTTTTTAGGGGTTTCACTTTTAAGGCCTTCTGCCCTTGGAATCTGTTTCCTTGTATGTAAGCATTTTTGTAAAACCTTCCCCGAACCGTTAAACTGCCATCCTGTCCTTGCCATGGCCATTACCATGCTCCCGTCTCCTGCTAACATGAAACTGTGGCTTATTGGAATGAAATAAATATCTCCACGCCGCTGGCCCCTCAACCTCGCCACAAAGACTTTACCCTAAAATAATTATGGTCCAACAAAATTCTGCCGCCGAGCTTTAATGCTTCAGTGCCCCCGCAGCAGCGCGGCGCCGTACCGCCACTGAGGTGGGGTATGGGCCCGCCCCTCTCCAGTGAGGCCAACCAGGGTACGGCGAGCCGGAGTCCTCCTCCCGGCCAAGGCTGATGTGCGGCGCACAACCTGCAACTTGCCCGCGACCTGTATGTGCACCGCGGGCGCGGCGTGCTTCAACTCCACTACTCCTCTCACAGTGCGGGCGAGCGGTATCTCAGGGTACTTGAGGGGTCCGAGCGGCCTCCTCTGGACACAAGCAGCGGCGGCTGTGCTGGCCGTCAAACTTAATCAACATTGAATGTACTTAATCAGCTCCGTGAACATTACCTGCATTTTCGGATTCAGCTGCAATATCTGGTGGACTTAGAAAATTTTTCCTCATTTTTAAAAACTAAAAGTTTCCTTCTGAATTCAACCTCTACAAGCATAAAGACTTTACATCTAAAGTAACTACAGAGTATTTTGAAACTGGACCCAATCATTTAAGAAAATTTGGTTGTAAAGACTTCTGCAATTAACTTCTATATCAACATCATAACTTGGACCTTAAAAGTTTATGTTCCTCTGTGTTACCCTTGGTGGGACTTTTGGGGGGGGAGGTCTGTACCGGGTGGTACACCTCCACGCCGCTAATTCAAACTTTGCGCCAGTTAAAACTCCTCTACTGGAGGAAGCCTGAACTTTAACTACAGTGTTAATTCTCAAGTTTCTCAGAAGATGTCCCTACTTGTAAATTTTGAAGTTTTCTGGACTGTGTCGTTTTCGATGTATTTTTGTTTTGCCTGTAGTAAGAAGTGTGGACAGTCTCTTCTAGATGGCACTACTGAAGGACTACAATTATGCACCCTAGTGCGAAGTGAAAGAACTGTGTTTTTGGAGAAATTTTGGGTTCATAAGTTTGTTCGTTGTTAAATTTCTTTCAGTCATTGTTTAAGTTGGCAATATTAACCCTTTCTTTCCGACAGTTTTGAATTTGACCAATAAGGAATTTCTGTAATTAATTTTCCACCAATAAGGGGTTTCTTCTTCATCTGGTGTAGTAGTTTTTGCCATTAACCAACAAAATGCTTGTGGGCGGGTGTTATCATTCACGAAACGCCTCGAACTTTCCACAAGGGTATATAAACTGCTGATTTTCGGGTCTCCGGGCCACTTCAGTAACATCTATCTTTGTGTAAATTATGTAGCAGGGGGCGGGAAGCGCCTCTTTCTTCGGGCAGCAGTTCAACCACCAGGTAATGGCCTTTTAATAACTTCTTTTCTTGCTAGCTCAGCAGTTTAACTCTCGGGGCAGGTCCGAAGACTTTTACCATGTAACTTTCCTCTAAAATGTAAAGACACTTGGTATCAATTCTATCTTTTTAAACTACAAATTGGGATAAAGTGTGCTTAACCCTCTCGAGCTCCCACTCATATTGCTTTGAGGTGAACTTATTTTCACAACCGTTTCTTCCCATCTAGTGTAATGTAAATCGTTTTCTTATATAAGTCACCTCTTTAGTATGGGATTAGCCCTTGCATTAGCGGCCTAGTGCCAGGTAGGTTTTAGTAAAGTATATTAGGAGTGCAGTTTTGCCTCCTCTCAAGTTGGTATTGTGGAGGCCATGTAATATTTCTGTTTCTTCACTGAATAAGCCTCAGTAGGTTGGGTATTTTTTACCCCTGTGTGTATGTCCTTGGAGAACAGCTTGAACGTGGAGTTTGGTGTGACCTTTGATAGGCTTGAACTTAAGAGCGGGTTGCCCTTTCTTAAAATTTGTTTCTGCGTGCCTCGAGGATGCTTTTTTGTGTAATTGGGAGCAAGAGCTCCTGGGCATGATTGGGGTCTTCTGCCCCTTTGTTGAATCTTGTATATCGTAAGGTTGGGCTTATAGCTCAAGAATTGTGTGTCTGGCTCTCGGAGCCCAAATCCTGTAACACTGTAATTGTACACTCTCGATTTGTTGTTTAGCTACTGAGTACCTGTTATATTTGTTATTTCTTGATCTTGAAAAGAAAATATAACCTTGTTAAATTAACTTTAATTTCGTATTTTGAGACCTGTTCACCCCAGCACCTTCTTTCACCTCTGCACATCCACAATACTCCGTAACAGAATCTATAACGGAGAAACTGAACTTTGGAACGGTGGAGATTACGGAAGAGGCAGCCCAGTACTCAGGGAATAGTATGAGTACACTATTTATCAGCAGCATTTGTCTCACATGTCAGGGGCGGCTGCAAGTTACACGGTCAACGTTCTCGAAGGCGGAAGAAGAATCTTAGCTCCCAACGGCAATGAGAGCGGAAGAACCTAGTGGAGTAAACCACGAAAAAATAATAAGTTCGGACTAACAATCCGATCTTATTTTAGAAGCTAATTCCTTCCTTCACAAATCACAACTTTAATCGCAAAATGGAAATGTCGCTGAAAAAAGCACGACCCCAGGTGGCAGCTCGGGAGAGAAATCCACCAGTGCACTATGCAACGCAACGGGACCTAGGGTTCTGGGGAGTCCCAACATCTGCGAGAAAGACGATCGGAGCGTCTTGAAACACCTTCCAAACTCAAATTCAAGAAGAACTATTTAATTGGAACAATAATCGTCAAATCACTTACCAGAGTCAGAAAACAAAAAGAATTAGGAAAGCTTTCGAATGAAAATCAAATACAGATCCTAGCTGTACAAGAGACAAGATTCCTGGAAGAAAACATCATAGACATCAGCCAATATAGAATATTCAAAGGAAAGCCGACCGTTAGAATAACCACCAACATGCCTCTGCTCGGAACTTTCTTCTACATAAACAAGAAGGTAGTAAACAATGACTCAGACTTCACATCAAAATATGAAAGATTGTCTCTACTAACTATTAAATGCAAGAATAAAGCAGGGAGCACATTGCATCCGTCCCGCTCGGTTCAGTTCAGTTCAGTTTCCCGCGTAACCGTCCGTATCAGTTCGTCTGCCGCAAATACATTCCGTCTCTTTCGGAAGCTGTCAGTGAACCCGGCTGGGAACAGCGCCTGTAGTATTGTCGAGCTCTTAGTCCGAAGACAGAGAAATCATAGACTGCGATGAAGAAGAGAGAAAAGAGAAGATTTTGAATACATTAAATACATTTAATAAAGGGAACAGTGTGGTGAATATTACCTTCAATTTCCAGAATTGCTACTTGTTGAGGACAACTTCTTTAAATATTTCAGAATATCAATCTCCAAGTTGTTGAGTTGCTGAGCGTTCTACCTCTAAAAAGAATCGAATTTCAGAAAACCAATATCATCTGGTGAGCGACTAGGAGTAACAATGAAGTAACTACTGATTTTCTTTCATATTTTATTTAACAATATTAGTACATTTTAAAAGTAATTAGAAGGGTATAATACTATAAACCAGTGTACAGTCTGTCATATTCCGTCATTAGAGTATTCATTTTAGATTTAAATTTAATTTGTAGCAGAGGACTAAAAGATCTAACTGTTTATTCCACGGTTTCAAAAGACCTCTTGTCAGTAATCCGCGGGCTTTTTATCTACTTTTGCACATTTGTCATTTAAAAAATATCCAACTCTTCGCCCGTAGAGTTATTTGATCTCTTTCTTTGCACATAAACCATGGACGGAGTTCGTGCCTCATTATCACTTCGTGCCGATTGACTTGATCTTCTCCTTGCCATATTAGGATGTCTTTATACGACTTCAGTCAGCAGTTCTTCGTTGATCACACTCAGTGGACCCAATAAAACACTTCGCCAGAGACTCGCAAGGTGGGTCCCACTTTTCGTCCTCCGTCAACTTTGCTTGTGAAGGCAAGCTCGACTGAACGGACGGTGGGCGGAGAAACGCAGAAACATGCGGAACTGAAGCAGTGTACGGATGGATGTTTGGTTACACGTTATTATAATATCCAAGGTCAACTGAACGGAACGGAACTGAAGCAGTGTGCTCTCTGCTTAAGAGGTAGACTCTCATCAACTATCACGCCCCGATCAACGAAGACAACAAGAAGAACCCACAGAAAGATAATGACTTCTGAGATCTTCTGGAAACTGAAATCACCCGTATACCAAACAGCAACGTAAAAATCCTGCTGGGAGACTTCAACGCACAGATGGGGGAGGAACTAAAGTACAGAGACATCGTAGAGGAACATCCACCACATAAGAGGACAAACAAGAATGGGGAAATGCTCATTGGACTCTGCAAAGCTTTTCAGTTGAAACTTACGTCAACAAACTTCAAGAAACTCCCGAGAAAATCAAAGACATGGGTATCTCCGAATCCCGAACTAGGGGAATTCCAATTGGCTCAAGTAGCGAGAACAAGGAAAAACTCAAAGGAGGTGGTGAACGACAAAGTGATTAGGAACGGTGAATTCGATTCAGACCACTACCTCTCCAAAGTTAAAATCCGTTTTCTCCCAATAGGACAAAAGAGAGACCCAATAAAATAATGAGATACAACACAAACAAAATGAACATCACTGAAGGCATCACTAGAAACGTCAGGGACGAAATCCAGACCAGCAGAAAGGGGAACTGGCAAGAACTATGCACGGGAATCAATGAAGCCGCAAAGAAAACACTCGGAAAGGCTAGGAGGAAAAGAGAAATATGGTGGAATGAAGAGTGTGAGGAAGCTCTCAGGGAGAGGTTCGAGAAATTGAGAAAATGGAAATGCTCCAAAGGAAAGAAATACATGAAACAATTCTCACCGACCACAAGTCTTACGCTCCAGGACACTGTCCGTGTCCGTGAATTGGTAGAGGTGAGATCCCTCGCTGAGTCCGAGGAAAAAACAACTCTGGGCGGTAAACGGATTAAGAAAGTAGAAGAAAGAAAGAAAGAAAGAAGGAAGGAAAGAAGAAAAATATGACAATATTAATAATATGACTATGACAATAAGGAAGACAATAGTTTGGGTATAATACCATATCGGAAGTACTTATTTGATTATTGTTTGCATGAAGGAGCTATACCAAATGAATGGAGAGTTGCTATAGTAGCCCCTATGTATAAAGGAATGGGTGATAGACATAAAGCTGAAAATTACAGGCCAGTCAGTTTGACATGCATTGCATGTAAGCTTTGGGAAAGCATTCTTTCTGATTATATTAGACATGTTTGCGAAATTAATCAATGGTTTGATAGAAGGCAGTTCGGGTTTTGGAAAAATAATTCTACTGAAGCTTAACTTGTAGGATTCCAGCAAAATATAGCAGATATCTTGGATTCGTGAGGTCAAATGGACTGCATTGCGATTGACCTATCTAAGGCATTTGATAGGGCAGATCATGAGAAACTACTGACAAAAATTAGTGCAATTGGACTAGACAAAAGAGTCTCTGAATAGGTGGCTATATTTCTAGAAAATAGATCTCAAGGTATTAAAATGAGAGTATCTTTATCTGACCCTGTAATAATTAGTAGGGGAATTTCTCAAGGCAGTAATATTGGACCATGAATTCTTATATAATTATATAAATGATATGAATATGTAGCAATGTATGTTCGAAACCAACTCGTCAGCATTTGTGCTGAGTTAGCACCCGAGGTCATTGACACCGGCCCAGGTCATTGACCCATGACGAAATGACCACGTGACTGTGACGTTACGGCCAGGTGCTATTGTTTGTAAACAAATGCACGTGCTCTTGACAGACCCTGACCTCACTCATTTGGACAAGAGAACGTTACTAATCTCACTGCTGCCATCTTGGCAGGTCCTAACCTTACTTTTTGTTAACAAGTGAACGTGGCTAACCTCACTGCTGCTATCATAGCCACGTGGGCGCGTAATTTGAATAAGTGACAGCTGTGAAGATCAGAACTGCCATCTTGACAGGTCCTAACCTTACATTTTTGGCCACGTGGGGCGCTTAATTTGAACAAGTGAACGTGGCGCAGAATTTTGGATTGGTGTGCATGGCTAACCTCACTGTTGTGATCTTGAGAGATCCTAATCACGTGCACTTGTTTGTTCGGAATTTAAACAAGTGAACGTGGTAAACTCACTACTGTCACCTTGTTCGGACCAAACCTTACTTTTTTCGCTACGTGGGCGCGGAATTTAAACATGTGAAAGTAGCTAACCTGGCAGCCATCATCCTGACAGGTCGTAACCACGTGCACGTGCTTGGCACGGAATTTGAAAAAGTGAACGGGGCTAACCTTACTGATGTCATACTGACAGGTCCTAACCACGTGCACTTGGCGCGGAATTTTGAACGATCCCTAACCTTACACCTGTTATGTTGACGGGACTTAGCCACGGGCTTTTGACAAGCGGAATATTTGAACTATCCTAACCTCCCTGCTGTTATCTTAAAGGGACTTAGACATGTGCGACACCATCCTAGAGAGCCTAACATCAGAAGATCCTAGTTTTAAGGCTAGCTGCCCTTCTCGACACCATCTTGGAGGAGCGTAAGAGCCCTAGTTTAAGAAATGCTGCCTTCTCCACATGTTACCATCAGCTTCCATTCTCGACATGACACTATCTTAGAGGGGCCTATCCTCAGAGTACTCTAGTTTTTATGGTTAGATGCCCTTCTCGTCACGCCCCTTCTCGACACCATCTTAGAGGAGCCCAAAGGACACTAGTTTTAAAGCAAGCTGCCCTCTCGACATGCACCTTCCCAACAGCATCTTAGAGTGGTGCCTAACCTGAGAGGATTATAGTTTTATGGTTAGCTGCCCTTCTCGACATGCCCCTTCCCGACACCATCTTTGGTCTAAGGATCATAATTTTAAGGCTAGCTGCCCCTCCCGACATGTCCCTTCCGGATTATCATTTTCGAAGGGCCTAAGAACCCTAATTTTAAGGCTACCTGCCCTTTATAACATGCCCCCGAACGATCACTAACCTCACTGCTGTTAACTTGACGGGACGTGCTTGGAATTTTGAGAAAGAGAACGAACTCTAACCTGACTGCTATTATCTTGACGGGACATAGCCACGTGCTCAGAATTTTGATCTCGACACTATCTCTACCCGACGGAAACAAGACTAAACATGTCGACAAACTGTATAGGTTTAATCCTATGTTACAGTAAACTAGAAATGCAATGTGCTGCGCGGTAGCGTGAAGGTATAGGAACAAATGAACGAGGCACACACTGCAAGATCCTTCCTGCACGCCACTCGCTGGCATGACCGGATGTAACAGCTCAGCAAACACGGGTAGTATCTGACATTGCCGCGACACTAGCAAAGCAAACCCCCTATTCTATTATTTAGAAATTGCTTCTTTTCGTTATGATTGTTTTTAATTTTCATAATATGTCTGTGGTAAAAAAAAAAGGATTTCACCTACTAGCCTGGTGTAAAACTATCTTCAGCGGCTGACGACAGTGGGATTCGAACCTATATCTCTCGGATAAGATCTTATACTCTCTTCTCTAACTATGCCTGTCGGTACGCCCTTCGTAATAACGAAATAAAATTAAACCCTATAGCGCAACCGCCTCTAAAGGAGATCTTGGCCTACCAAGCGACCACTGTTCAGCCCCAAACACCTGCAGATTAAGAGGTGTCGTGTAGTCGGCACATCAAATAGAGGATGGTTGCCTAGTTGTACTTCCTCTTAAAACAATAATCACCACCACCATCGGCACATCAAATCAAGATCGACTCCAATCCTCAGACCTTACTGTTACTCTCGATCGTTCAAAGATGGCGAATTGAGTAGCCGGAATTGTTGACAATGTGGGTTTGTTTTAGTTTGTTTTTGTCGTATGTAGTCGGTGTAATTTTATGAAAGTTGACGATAAATGTTAGTTTCCTTGTAGAATATGAGTGTGCGAGTGTATTTATATGAGTCAGTGTATACATAGGATCTGTAATTATTCGCAGTAATGTATTCGCTTGATTTGATCGTGTTTTTACCCAATAAAGAACATGAATGCACTAAGGACCAGGTTTTAGTCTAACTAAGGCAATGCGTCTCATACAACTATTCTTAAGTTTCCTACGGAATATAACATTAGAAGAGAAATCGATTAGGAATATACATCGTGATTATTTTGAAGTCCATGGCAAAACCGTAGCGTGCATACATCATTTTGAGAATAATTTTGAGGTAAGGGAAGCCAGTTCTCTACTTCCAAACTATTCGCGTTCCTCGAAAAATATTAACTTAGATAGAATATAATTGATATTGTGTTATTCGGTCAGTATCTATGTGCTTCTAAGTGTCTAGTGATTTAAATGCAAGTGTATTTTACAATAATCTGTGCTTTGCCTGCGGAAATGTTTGACTGGACCTTGCAGTATAACAGAACGTATAAGTGTGACAGGTGGAGCAATCTGTATACTGTTACACAAAAGAAATAGTGACTTAGAGGGGTTAGCTAGGTTTGTAACATAGGGTTTTACACTACCAACCCCTTCCGATTCATGCTGTGGCTATCTGTTATCAAGCAGACTGCGCCGAACTGAAGCTCGTCCATGTGGTTAATTATCCATTGCTTAGTCAATAGAGTTTTTGCACTCATGTTCTTTAATGGGTAAAAACCTATTATATCTTTAGGGTCTGAATGTCTCATTACTAAGGTTACCGGTACCATAAGTGTGTGAAGTGTTGTTATGCCATATGTCAACATTATATTACCATTACCAGGGCCGATCATTGGGTTAACATAATAATTTCGGGTGTACTTGATCTGAGTGACTCAGACGGTTAAGGCGCGGGCCTTCTGATCCCAAGTTGTTAGATTCGATCCTGGCTCAGTCCGGTGGTATTTAAAGGTGCTCAAATACGTCAGCCTCGTGTCGGTAGATTTACTGGCACGTAAAGGAACTACTGCAGGACTAAATTTCGGCATTTCGACGTTTCCGAAACCCGTAAAAATGTAGTTAGTGGGACGTAAAGCCAATAACATTATTATTTCGGGTGTACTTCCCATTCATTGGGTGGTGAATTTAATAAATTGTCCAACACTTCAAAACTAAAGCAACAAGTTATGTTTCACAGTTCTCATCAGAGCGAATAAATCGAGGAATTTCGCACCTTAATTTTTGAGACATTCAAAATGATGTTAGAAATATAATTTTAACAGTTTATCGTGTATTTTGATCCATACAGCAAAGTGATATCTAAGAGAAAACGTTATTTGACGAATTGAAATATCTAAATAATCAGCTTGTTGGTCTCTTTTCTAGTAGAATATGATTCTAGTTGGTTATATGTGGTGCGTACTTGTTGGCGAAGCGTTTTCATACGTCTAAAAGAGATTTTCCCTACGATGTTACATTTATCATATTAAATTACCGCCGTTTATATAATATGTACGTGATATTTTCGTGTTAGCCAATACCAGAAATCCGGCTACTTCGGCCGCCAGGTTTTTTTATAATACGGTCTGAGGATTGGAGTCGGTCTTGATCAAATCGTCACGGCCGATAGCTAATGCGAAACCACGGAAAACTATCTTTACTGGATGACGACAGTGGGATTTAAACCCCAAATTAAACTCTATAGCGCAACAGCCTACCGAAGGGAGCCTTGGCCTATTAAGCGACCGCTGTTTAGCCCTATGACATGAAGATTACGAGGTGTCGTGTAGTCAGAACTTCAAATCCACACGGTTTTTGCCTAGTGAAAAATGCGAAACCACGGAAAACTATCTTTGCCGGTTGAAGACAGTGGGATTAGAACCCAAAATAAACCCTATAGCGCAACAGCCTCCTGAAGGGGGTCCATGGCCTACCAAGCGGCCGCTGTTCAGTTCGACGACCTGCAGATTACGTGGTGACGTTTGGACAACATTACATATCCTCTTGCCCTATAGCATTATGTCTCTTCCTGTTACTATCTTGGAGGGACCTTAGCAGGTGCGATCCTTGCTCAGTCTGATGGTATTTGAAGATGTTTAAAATATAACAGCCTAGTGTCGATAGATTTACTAACACATAAAAGAACTCCTGCAAGGTTAAATTCCGGCACCTCGGCATCCGTAAAAGTAGTCAGTGGGATGAAAATCCAATAACGTTATTATTATTATTATTATTATTATTATTATTATTATTATTATTATTATTATGATTATTATTATTATTATTATTATAAGGGGCCACCTGGAAGGACATGGGTTCGAATCCCCGTCAGGAAATCGTAAAATTTAAGAAACATAGGCGGTGTAACATTTTTAATCTGATTCATTTTATAACTCCTCTTTCTTCAGTCTTGGTTATTTCATAGAGCGTGCAGGGAAGGCAGACAGTGCAGTACAGGAAGCGTGCATTTTACTGAGACGTAAAATACCTTCGATAAGCTCGACAGGATGCAGACTGTGTTAGGGATGTCCAAGGCTAAATTGAACTGACATGTGCACTCGCGATTGGTGTCCCGATCGTCGTCATAAGACCTATCTAATTGAGAAAAGTCATAATAATAATAATAATAATAATAATAATAATAATAATAATAATAATAATAATAATAATCATCATCATCATCATCGTATAGCCACAGCTACCGTGTGCAGATATTTTTTAATTTTATACTATCTGGCTACATGTCTGTCGATTTCGACGTCCTGTTTTACTCTAGGGCTACTAGATAGCAGAGAAAACCGAATCTATCTTCGGTGTCTATGGCTGAGTTTTAATAAATTTGTCACGTAAACATCAGATGTGTTCTAGAGATCTTTTACATACTGAGATCGTTTCGAATAGAGTTTTTCTACCCCTCAAAAGAATCCAACTGCCTATGCCGATTTTGAACCCTCTATCTTGGGCTCCGGAGGCTGACACTCTACTACTAATCCACAGAGGCAAGTATAATAATAATAATAATAATAATAATAATAATAATAATAATAATAATAATAATAATAATAATAATAATAATAATAATGATAATGATAATAATAATAATAATAATAATAATAATAATAATAATAATAATAATAATAATAATAATAATAATACCGAGAGAGATTAGCTCTGCTGTTAGGGTCAACCAGTTGTGACCTTCTATTCGATGGAGGTGATTATTGTTTAAGAGGAAGTAAAACTAGAAACAAATCGAGGACTCAGCTAAGGGCGCCGTCGTCATCAACCCACAGTCCATAGTTAAGATCCCCCGGCGAAATTGACGCAGTATATAGAAGGAAATAAACCGTCGGGCGAGTACGCCGTGCGGTTAGGCACGCTAAGCTTGCTTATATCGTAGCATACAAACTTTACTGCCCATCCCTTACTATGCCGTATCGTGTGAATAAAAGACAGGAGTGGAGCAGTACTTGTTCGCAGTGTAGTTGCTGCTTAGTTACTCGCTCTATTCAGATGTGATTTATCAGTGCATTCCTTTATATGATCGTAAAATTGAATAATTGTTATTGGTTATTCGTTAACAGCTGTGAATAAATATCTGTCTGTGTGTGTGTAAACGTGGAGGTGGTTACAAACCAATGTACTTATCTATCAGCTAATAAAATGGTTTTCCGTGGTTTTACATTTTCATACCAGGTAAATGCTAGGCGCTAGCCATGAAGATAGTTTTCCGAAAACAGTTACGCATAGACACTTGCTCTGTTTAGCAGTATTTATCAGTGCATTTTTATCGTAAAATAGAATAATTATTATTGATTATTCGTTAACAACAGTGAACAAATATAATATCTGGGTGTGTATAAAATGTAGAGGCTGACCGCAACACAATGTGCACATCGTTTTATAAATAATGATGACGGATAATGAACTTTGATCGATACGTGCATGTGTATATGCTGACAACAAATTCTCCCCCTTCTTACATTTATTACATCAGTTTTCGCGACAAGATGAGCTAAAGGCAAGGACATGTGCGTGTACTGTTTGTAAAAAGAATATATATATAAAAAGTAAAATGAAATATATATTTACGATTTTTTCTTTTTAGAAAATCACCATGATTATTATTGCCATCATTATCGGCGATGGTTACCTGCTATCTACTCCATCACCGGTAATTGTTATGTGCTGTCTACTCTTATCAAAAAATCTTGCGGCTTGATTTTCTACATTAATCTGAAAAAGTAAGTTGATATTTAAAATGTATAAAGTATGATTATTATTGTTGTTATTATTATTATTATTATTATTATTATTATTATTATTATTATTATTATTATTATTATTATTATTATTATTATTATTATTATTATTATTATTATTATGTTCATTTTTTATTTTTGTTTTCTTTTTAGATATTATCTTCATTTGTAAAAAGAGGTCGCATAATATCAAAGCGACAAACGATAACTGATTTGAGTATTTTTGCTGTATCCACATCGCAGAAAGGACTAGGGTACTCTGCTGTATCCACTTTCAACGATCGCAGAAATGATTAGGAGTGCTTTTCTGTATGCACTTTCAACGCGTACATCATTTAACTTTTAAAGGTATATTTTATATTTTTATTATTAAATTATGAGATTGTTAAAAACCCTAATAATAGTATTTGATTTCTAGAAAAATGGAATGGATTAACAATCTGGGAAGGTTCACAGGGACACCCTCAAGACGACTAACTTATCTTCCTGTTAATTAACAATTTAGAGTTATTTCACTTCAGAGACTATCTACGAGATTTTGTGATAGAAAATTGTGTACCTGTGAAGAATTTAAGGTGTTTATACCCAATAGATTTAATGCATTAACAGATTCGGAATTACAACATATAAATCAACGAACAATTGCCTTGCCATGCCATGGAGTGGAAAAGAATAGCTGTAGGTACTCTTAGTTTGGTTGATATTTAGTTAACGCACACTTAGCATGAATTGGATATGAATTTATTTTATTATTGTTAATGTCATGGCATCTAATTGGGAAACTATTAACACACGTTTTTCATCACGTATAATAAGTGGTATTATAAAAAATTCAATGAATGTTTTATATCAAAGTCCGTTTTTAATATCATGCTATAATGTATTTGAAGAAGAAGTGACTTCTTTGCTAACTTTGCATGCTGAGCTTAAGTTAAATGCCTCACTTGCATGTTCATATATTCTTTTTAAGGATAATGATGAAATTCATGAAAATTTAATATATCAACGAAAAGGACAAAACTGTTATGATCTGATAATATTTCACGTTGTAGACGAATTGCTTGCAAAGTTAAAAAAATTGAAGAGGGTGCGAGCAATAAAGCTCTACAAAGTATTTCTCATCTTCAAATTAATGTCTCTAAATTTGATCCATTAAATTCAGGAAGACAATATATCCCGCTTCCGAAATCCATTGAGAATAAAAAAGCTGTTATCAATATTCAGAATAAAGATGACTATTGCTTTCTATGGTATATTTCAATGGCATTAAAACCAGCAACAAATAATCCTTTAAGAACTGCACGGTATAAAGATATGTTTATTGAGTTGCAACATACGTTAAAATTTAACGTTGTTACTTTTCCAATGAACAAACATTTCCAAATTTGAGAAAAACAATCCTAATTTCACATTTTCTGTCTACGGTGTAAACGAGGAGAGTATTGTTGGACCACTTTATACAGCTCCTTCTCCAAAACAACACAATATTCATCTTTTGTATGTTTGCAATGAAAACACAAACAACTACTGTCTTATAACAAACATTTCACGTTTGTTAAGCTCACAACTTTCATCGCACACAGAAAAGAAGTTTATATGTGACAGATGCTTGCAATACTTTACAACAAAAATCATGTTAGCTACACTTACCTTACCTTACCTTAGCTATGGCGCAACGGCCCGTATTCGGATCATGGCCTACCGAGTTGCTCTCCGCCAAACTTGTCGATCTCGCGCAGCAACTCTCCAATTTCTGATCTTGAGGATGTGTGCTGCGCCCTGATGTACACCATCTTCCCATCTGTTACGTGGCCTTCCCACAGGTCTTCCTCCCCCAGAGTCTCCTAAGAATACCTTCTTTGTGATTCGGTGTTTTCCATCCTAATTTGATGACCTGCCCATTTAAGTCTCTTAATTCAAATGGTATGAGACAGGGGTGCCTCCCCATAGAGGGAATATAGTTCATTGTTATATATAATTCTCCATTCCCCTTGTATGCATATGGGTCCATAAATTCTCCTCGTGATATTCCTTTCGAAGGAATCTATCTTCTCCACGGCTTTCTTTGGGAGGGTCCACGTATCACTTCCATGCATCACTATACTGCGTATAAGGGTTTTGTATAGCATAATTTTAGGCTCTGGTTTATATCTCTCCCGGTTTAGAAAGCCAAGAATAAGGGCCGAGAGAATTCGTCGTGCTGACCACACGACACCTCATAATCTGCAGGCCTTCGGACTGAACAGCGGTCGCTTGGTAGGCCAAGGCCCTTCCATGGCTGTAGTGCCATGGGGGTTTATATCTCTACTTCTGAAAAGAGGTAGCACTGCGAAGTATGCTCTATTGGCAGCTTGAATTCTTGCCAGTATTTCTACCATTTCCTCATTTTTGTTGGTTAGATGTACACCAAGATATTTAAACTCATCCACCACTTCCACTTTGGATCATTCAGGGACAAGTTGGTCATTTGTATACTTCTTCTCCGAGCCTGCACCATTACCTTCGTCTTTTGTTCATTGATCTTAATTCCAATCTCTTTGCCTTCTCTACTCAAAACTTCAAATGCTTCTTTAACTGTCCTTGTTGTTCTTCCCATCAAATTAATGTCAGCAGCATATCCAACTAGTTGAGCTGTTTTGTATAGAAGTGTTCCACTGGTGTCCACCCTTAAATCTCTAATCACTGATTCTAGTACAAGGTTAAATAGAATTGGTGCTAAGCAATTCCATTGCTTCAATGCCTGATTTACTTCGAAGAAGCTGCCTACTTCAGTGCGAATTTTCACTCCCACCCTCGTATTTTTCATAGTTAATTCCACCAGTCGCACCAACTTTCCTGGTATCTTGATCTCTCTTAATATCTCCATTCATTTATCCCTCTCAAGAGAGTCGTATGCTTGTTGAAAGTCGATAAACATATGTGCCACATCTATGCCCCGTTCCCAACACTTCTCCACCACTTGCTTCACAGTAAATATCTGATCAATAATGGATCTTCCCTTCCGGAACCCTGCCTGGTATTCTCCTAGAATTTCTTCCGCCAGAATTTCTTCAGGATGGAGGTGAACAGCTTATATACTGTACACAGCAATGTGATCCCTCTATAATTGCTACATACCAACTTATCACCTTTCTTGTATATTGGGCATATGATGCCTTTGCGCCAGTCTTCAGGCATTTCTTCTCTATTCCACACACTCAAAATTAGACCATATATATCTTCTTGTAGTGTGGTTCCTCTTATTTCCACAACTCTGCAGGGATTCCATCGATACCTGGTGCTTTATTGTTTTCAGTTGCTGTATGGCTTCTATCACTTCTTGCATAGATGTTGCTGTGATTTCCGATTCATTTGTCTCATTGTTATTCCTTGAGGTAGTTGGTGTTTTCTCATCCATTTCTACTGGGTTCAGGAGGTGTTGGAAATATTCCTTCCATCTATCTTGGATCCCTTCTTTATCTCCCAAAAGCTGTCCATCTCTGTCCTTACACATGTTTGTTCTTGCCTTGAATCCTTCTTTCACTTCCTTAACTTCTCCGAAAGCCATGTACCTATTACCTTCTTTAAATTCCTCCACTATTCTAGCCATTTTCTCATTTAATTTTCTTCTCTTCTTTCTTCGACATACATTCCTTACTTCTTTATTCTGGTTTTCAACCTCTTGTTTCTTCACCCTTGTTGATCTCTCTAGATATTCATTATATGCCTTATCTCTTTCTTCTATGGCTTTTTGGCATTCCCCATCAAACCATTCTTTTGTGTTCCTTTTGGGCACAATGTCTAGTATGTCCTTTGCCACAGCCTTAACGCTTTCCTTCAGAGCAATCCATTTGGTTTCGATCTTTGCTGTTTGGTCCTTATTATATTTCTCTACCAGAACTTCTGCCATTCATTCCCCGTAATTTTCTGATACTTCCTTATTCTTCAGTTCACTAGTATTGTACTTTTCTATCCTACTCATTCCATCCTTACTTGCTTTCATAATGCGTCACCTTAAGATTGCCTTAACTAGAAAGTCGTCGGAGCCACAACTTGTTCCTCTGAATGACCTGACATCCATGATATTGGATTCCCACATTTTCTCCACCACTACATGGTCTATTTGATTACAGGTCTTTCCATCCGGCGATATCCATGTTTGCTTGTGTACCTCTTTACGAGGGAAACAAGTTGATATCACTTTCATGTCTCTGCTGGTAGCAAGGTCGAGCAATCTCTGTCCATTATCATTAGTATTGTTGTGTAAACTATGGATCCCTATTATTCCTTGATATACCTCCTCCTTCCCAATTTGTGCATTTAGGTCTCCTATTATCATCTTAGCATCGTTTGATGGGATTGAATCTAGCACTCTTTCCAGTTCAGCATAGAACTGATCCTTGACTATATGTTACTTGTCTTCCGTTGTTGCATATACATTTACGATTGTTAAATTATAGAATCGCATTTTAATACGCAGTGTTGCCAATTTTTCATTTACTGCCAAAAAATTTAGTAGTACATCGCCTTTGGCTTATTTTCGTACTATAAATGCTACTCCTCCTTCTTGTGCATTCCTTAACTTCCCACTACTAATTATTGTGTGGGTTGTGGTGTCCCAGATCTCATCTCTTCCTGACCACCTTGTTTCTTGGATGGCTGCTATATCCACTTTGTTGAGTTCTAGTTTCTGCGTCAATACTTTCAATGCTCCGGCTCGTAGAAGGGCGCGTACATTCTATGTACCAATTGCGTATTCCATTGCCTTCAGCTTAGCTCGTCGTCTATTAAATCCACCATTCCGAGGCATATTCTGGGGCTTCGCAACAGTTTGTTTTCCGGAGCGAGGTTGTTAGCCATGCTCCTACCCCCAGCAATCCTGCAGGACCGATGTTTTCTGTTAGGGTTGTCTCCTTTAGTTTAAGCGTCGGGAACTCGCTTTCTGCCCTTACATTAGCCGCGTACCTTGAAGAATGTATCCGTTGCCCAGAGGCCACGGAGTGGACGTGCATGTATCGGACTTGGTAGGAATAAATGGCATTTCCTGTGTGTTGCTATTGCACTCCCTTCAACAAGAAGTGCGCCCACAGGATCACATACTACCCCTTCGACCCCCATGTTAGCTACACTCGATCTCCTTACTGATGTTAACATGCTTTTATATTTTTAACGCGGAATTCGCGGTGGACTTGTTTCGCTTGTTAACAGGCATGCAATTGCAAATAATCCATACCTCAATAATTCAGAGAAAGAAGATTCTTATCTTATGTATTTTGATGTTAATAATCTGTATGGGTATGCATTGTCACAGGGATCACAACATAAAGATTTTGTGTGGCTAACAGAAACTGAAATTGAACATTTCGATGTTTTTCTAGTTGCTAAGGATCCTAATCACGGTTCAATGTCTAGAATACGGGTTCCAATTAGAGTTTAATCATCGTATTATTGCGTTTAAGCAGGAAGCATGGCTTAAACCGTATATGGATTTAAATACAGAGCATCGTCAACGTACTAAATCAACATTTGAGGGTACGTTTTTCAAACTCATGAATAAATATATCTATGGGAAAAGTGTGGAAAATGTACGCAAACATCGGGACATTCATTTAATTAATCAATGGGATGGACGGTATGGGGCACGCAAGTACATCTCAAACCCGAATTTTAAATCCTATCATGACATTGATCGTGACCTCATTACTGTTGAAATAAAAAACTGAGATAGTTTATGGGAAGCCAATTTATTTATTTTGTATGTGGATACAGCTAATTTTATTTATCATATTCAGAATACAAACGTGTACAGTGTAATGCGAAACCATTCTGAATACTTCGACACTTCTTCCTTTTCATCATGTAATCAATTTGACTTTAAGCCACTAATACAAACATCTAAAATGTAATGCGAAACCATTCTGAATATTTCGACACTTCTTCCTTTTTACCATGTAATTAATTTGACATTAAGCCACTTAATAAGGAAGTTATAGGTCTTATGAAAGATGCATGTGGTATGAATATTATAACAGAGTTAATTGGTTTAGCACGAAAAATTTATGCACGAGACAGAAAATTCTCAATCTGTGAAAAAGGAAAGGCGTACGTACAAGTGCAATTAGCCATTTACATGTTCAGCACTATCGTAATGTACTAGCATCTAAAATGCTGCTTTTTGTAGACAGATAAAATACAAACACGCCGACATCATGGTTTTACTATTGAGCAGAATAAATGTTCATTAACTCCAATTGATAATAAACGTGTGTGGAATAGTGATACCCTTACGAGTGTACCATGGGGGTACAACAACATATAGCTATTTGTTATGCCATAATTTTTTATGTAAATAATATTCATAAAACTTTCATTATTGTAAATATAATAATTATGTGTAAAAAGGGGAAAGATTATCTACAAAAGGAGTATCACATCATCATTTATTTTAAAATTCATTTCTATTTTTTTCTATATTCATGATGTAAAATCATGCACATATTCAAAATGTAACAATATGTTTAATTTCGAGAAATAATGAAAATGTTAAACATTTTTAGAAAATTATAACATTTTTATATTTTTATAAACGAGAAACAGTATTAATATTTGTTTCCAATTTTCAAAAAATCACCAATATTGTTGACGATGATTTTGATAATGAAAAATACAAAAACGCAATATTGTTTTATTTTTCTACAATGGACTAACTTGTAATGTTCCAAAAATCACCAATAATGATGACGATAATGATGACGAATAATACAAAAAATGGTATAATGTTTCATTTTTACTATAATAGACTATCATCACGCATCTATTCCTCTTCCTTTGTCTATCAATTCATGATTTTTAGAAAAACCTGTTATGAATGAGTAAAACTTTAAAGGTAAAAAGTAATATGTCCTCCTTACCGCACCCTCCTTTTTCATCTACCGCTACCTCCTCTCCTTTTATCAAACGAAAACGGTAAAAAGAAAAAAGGTAATTAAAACTTATGCGACACACCTTAACAGGAGGTGAAAAGAACAAGAGGACAACTCTACACTAGTCTCTCAAGTTTAACAACATAATAACGTAAGTATATCTGCACCAAAAAGGTAAAAAAGTATTATCCTCTTATCCGTTATTCTTTACAAACTAGACTCGGAGATCGACATTAGTTAGCACTTTATTCTATTAATAACAAAATTATCATTTCTAGCAAGATAATGCCGGGAAGGGCAGCTAGCCTTAAAAGTAGGGTCCTCTGATGTTACGCCCCCTCTAAGATGGTGTGGAAAAGGTGCATGTCGAGAAGGGCAGCTAGCCTATTAGGCACCTTTAAGGTGGTGTTGGGAAGGGCTATGTCGAGAAGGACATCTGGCCATACAACCAAGGTCCTTTAACCCCTCCAAGATGGTGTCGAGAAGGGCTGCTAGCTATAAAACTAGGATCCTCTGAGGTTGGGCCAATCTAAGATGAATTCGCGCATGGGCTAAGTCCCGTCAATATAACAGCAGTAAGGTTAGGGCTCGTTTCAATATTCCGCACCTGCACATGGCTAAGTCCCGTCAAGACGACCGCAGTGAGGCTAGGATCGTTTAAAATTCCGTGCCACACAAAAGCACGTGGCTAAATCCTGTCAGAATGGCAACAGTGAGGTTATGGTCGCTCAAAATGCCACGCTAAAATAAGTGTACGTGGTTAGAACCTGTCAAGATAACAGCAATGAGGTTAGCCAAGCACACTATTTCAAAATTTCTCGCCAAAACAAGTGCACGAAGTTAGGATCCGTCAAGATGGCGGCTGTCAGGTTAGCCATCTTCACTGGTAAAAATTCCACACCAAACAAGTGCACGTGGTTAGGACCTGTCGAGATGATAGCAGTGAGGTACGCCATGCACTCTTTTTCAAAATCCGCACCAAAACAAGTGCACGAGGTTAGAACATGTCAAGATGACGGCTGTCAGGTTAACCACGTTCACTTGTTCAAATTCCGCACCCTGGTGGTCAAAAAATAGGACCTGTCAAGATGGCAACAGTGAGGTTAGCCACGTTAACTTGTTCATATTCCGCTACCCACGTGGCCATAAAAGTAAGGTTAGGACATGTCAAGATGGCAGATATCATCTTGACAGTTATCACAATTTCAATTTCCGCACTCACGTAGTAAAGATGGCAGCAGTGAGGTTAGCCACGATCACATGTTCAAAATTCCGCGCCCACGTGGCCAAAAATGTTAGGTTAGGAAGTGTCAAGATAGCAGCTGTCGACAGCTGTCACTTATTCAAATTCCGCGCCCACGAGGTTAAGATTGCAGCAGTGAGGTTAGCGACGTTCTCTTGTCCAAAAGTGAGGTTAGGGTCTGTCAAGTTGAAAACTGCCAAGAGTGCGTGATTTTGTTTACAAACAATAGCACGTGGCTGTAACGTCACGGTCACGTGGTCATGACGTCGGGGTGAAGGACCTTGGCCGGTGTCAATGCCTCGGGTTCTGACTCAGCACAAAAATGCTGACGAGGTGGCTTAGAACATACATTGCTATACAACTGATATGAGTAAAGAAGTGGTATCACAGATAAGGCGTTTTGCGGATGATGTTCTCTCGTAAATAAGTTACACGATTGTGAGCAAATACAAAATTACGTCAATAATTTTGTGAGATGGACAGTATGCATTGGTATGATCAGGACGAATCGAACTGAATACTGTGACGACTCCCTCTGTAATTGTACCAGGAAATGTTCATGGGGCCAGAGCATGGGAAGGATCTCAGGTAGTGTTCGATTGCTTATTGGAGCAGGTACGGAGATGGATAGTATCGCAGGGCGAATAACAGATGGTAAATCTTTTTTGACAATATTTATTAAAAATATTCATGAAAATCACCCTGCAAAATTAAATTTTCAGTCAATATTTCCAAAAATGCAAAATAAAATATCGATGTTCTTGTATTCCGAGACATCCACTTGATTAATAATGTCCAAAATAAATATCACTCTTTTAGAGATCATAAACACCCTATAGTTCATCTAAGATGGATTTAAATACCACAATTACATTTTGCACATTGAATTTCATTAAGTCCATCACTTGTGATGTAAACTTACAGTTTTTTATAATATTATTGAAAAACCGAGCTCGATAGCTGCAGTAGCTTAAGTGCGGCCAGTATCCAGTTTTCGGAAGATATGGGTTCGTACCCCACTGTCGGCAGCCCTGAAGATGGTTTTCCGTGGTATCCCATTTTCACATCAGGCAAATGCTGGGGCTGTAACTTAAATAAGTCCATGGCCGCTTCCTTTCCAGTCCTAGCCCTTTCCTGTCCCATCGTCGCCGTAAGATATATCTGTGTCGGTGCGACGTAAAACAAATAGCAAAAAAAATTTTGAATATAATATTAACACGCACTTTCGTGAATAACTTGATAGTTCAAATAAAAGTATTTGATCACTTGCTGTATACTTCTACAGTTCACTTAAGAAAGTAAAATCTTGTACTCGCTAACCTTAGAGTTCATCTACGTAAAATTACTTCAAGTTATAAAAGATTTTAAAGAAATATTTACAGTTCAAACGCAAGATATGAAGCCTTCTTGAATTATTATGAATAGCAAGTTGAAATTCACACGAAGTACTTTTCTCTTGTTGGATGGAGCACCATGATTAACTGAGTGCTTTGTTAAAAGTCAGTTAAAGTCTAAGGGGAAATACTCACTCAAAATATAAGAAAATCACCTGAAATCTGCTTATAAATGTTGGTGTAGTACTGTCCTGCGGCTTGGTGACTGGAACTCTCTGCAGCATGCAGCCAAGGCTCGAACTCAGCGCCAACAGCGTGATAACTCCGTTTAATGAAGATACCACGTTAATATCCCTCGTCGACGTCCCTCGATGGGTACCATGATCGATGAAACCACGTTAATCCCACGCTGGAAACGACATTCGACGCAACAGAATCTCACAACACTTTGCCAAGATTTCCGATGTTCTTTTAGAGGTAATGTCGGAACTTGGAAAGTTCAATTGGCACTATAGAGCTCTCAATTATCACTAATATGTTATTACACACTGACGCAAGTCTCAATACACAGTTCGTATTCTCACGTTTGTTTTACGGTGTTGAATAAGTGACTTAGAATATCACAGTCTATGCTATCTATGATTAGTAAGTCAGGTTAATGAAGTAATGACTTACAATAGTTTTCAAAACGGAAAACCCAGTTTTTCACACACACAGTTTATGGAATAAGGATTGAACACTGTCACAGTTCACAATAGTCACTGATTACGTCTTAGGTTCGACCGTAGAATAATCATCACAGTCCATAAAACACTTGAAAATGTAATTAACGCAGCCTCTACAACAGTCTCCACCGAGCTCGATAGCTGCAGTCGCTTAAGTGCGGCCAGTATCCAGTATTCGAGAGATAGTAGGTTCGAACCCCACTGTCGGCAGCCCTGAAAAAGGTTTTCCGTGGTTTCCCATTTTCAAACCAGGAAAATGCTGGGGCTGTACCTTAATTAAGGCCACGGCCGCTTCCTTCCCACTCGTAGCCCTTCCCTATCCCATCGTCGCCATAAGACCTATCTGTGTCGGTGAGACGTAAAACAACTAGCAAAAAAACCAGTCTCTGGTGTAATACTGTTCATAGATTAAGAAGAATTTATGATTGAATTTGCGTAACACGAGTCCGCACGACTTAATATTGCCATAAAAAGTTCTTAATATTCAGTTAGTTTCTCGTAGTAGTGATCGAAATTTCGAGAAAATCCACGAAAAAATAGTCACGTTTAGCCTTGTTATATGCTGAACGTTCAACGGAATAGTATCTCACACAGTTCACAATTGTACTAGTATAGAAATGCGTCTCAGAATCATTAAAATGGTCACAAATTAGAAGTTTAGTTTATCACACGCGATGTCTTAGAATACGGTCACAGTCAATGATAAAGTTCAGAATTACGTGAAAAAGTCCCCAATATCGTTAACTGGTAAATGAAATACTTGACACTTCAATTCACAATTTCTATTGTAACTTCAATCAGTCAACACACTCGTAAATATCATAAAATGACGATTTAGTCGGAGAATATTTTATAACATTTCATTCGTCACGACGCGGTAGAAACTTTACTTGCGACGTCTTCCCACAATTGCAAAGTGCTCGAGTGTGACTTCTACGTCTTCGCGGATCGCGATGGAGCATACTGCCGTTCTATCATAATCGTAGAACACACCGCACACTGCACACTGGCTATACTCTCGGTTCGTTGACCTATTTATATCCGGCTGCGAGCAGCACTCTGAGTCAGGTGATGAAGGGATGAAAATACTTTCCAAACTTTAACTTGTTATAACTTGGAAACCACTGGACGGTTAATCTCAAATTTGCAGGGTTGTACGTTTAAAATATGAGCTACAATTTAGTGTTGGTTTCATGTTTATTGATCCAGTCGTTGAGAAGTTTAAAAATGGTTTCGAGAGAATTCTAGGGGGAGGCAAGCTACAGGCTGTGCTGACGTCACTTGATCTTGCTCCACTAATGCGGTCCCCCTCACGCAGTGCAGTGAGAACGAGAACCTTCTCTCGCACAGCTGTTTTGTGCATCGTAACTTATCCGTTCGCTCATGAATAAAGATTTATAACTCATATGTGCCAGGGCCTATGCCTTCCTGGTACAGTATGACATGTTAACAGACACGTTGTACATATTCTCTGCCACCTGCAGCGCTGCCGTCGATAAAAGTCCAAGTTCGCGCGCTTTTTGTTGGCTTAATGTGGAAGTGTGTAAACAGTTTGTGATCTTTTTTCGGTAGTTTTATACGTTCTACAGTTTCATGCTTAAATTTTTGTAAACTGAAATTTTTAAAAGATTAAGCAATTGAGCAATAGGACGTATACTTTGGCATATGCATCAATTTACTAATGCAAGTGAATTTGCATAAAACTTGTTATGTCCCGGGTTGCAAGTCGGGTTACGATAAACATTCGATTGAGAAACGACATTTTTTCACACCCAAAATACCACACTCTATTCTCAAAGTGTTCGAAGGCTATCCAACGTCAATATCTGCCTTTAAGTTATAGTTCCCTTAACATCATTTTTCAGTCAGATTATAGCCATGGCAAAAGCTGTTCTCAAAGAGAATGCCAAAATCAAAAGTACAGTTCAGGAAAAATTAACAGCAATCCTTTGATCAGCCACTATTATCAAGTTAGGAAGATGAACAAATATTTCCTTTCACCAGTTCAAAAATGAATGTTATTCATCACTTCTGTGGGGATATTGTTAAACATGCAAGCAAAGTAACAGATTTTACAGCATGTATTGGTTCTCTGAAAAACAATACAGAGGAGTCAGGTTCCATGGCAAATGGTTAGCGTGCTGGAGTTTGGTCACAGGGGTCCCGGGTTCAATTCTCGCTAGGGAATTAACCAGAATTCGTTTATTTCGCTGGCACGGGGGCTGTGTGTATGCCTCGTCTTTTTATCCTCATCACGACGCGCAGGTCGCCTACAGGAGTCAAATCAAAATACCTGCATCTGGCGAGCCAACTTTTCCTCGGACACTCCCGGCACCAAAAGCCATACGCCATTTAATTTAATACAGAGGAGGCAAAAGGATGTCCGTTTTCAGTCCTAACAAGTCTACCAGAATATAGTAACTCGCCCAACTATCCCATTTACCCATCGAATTAGTTATTTATGTTTTCTCATGTAGAGGAAACCCACCAACCTGGGACAAATGTTTGGGAAGTGAGGCTCTGCCTGTCACAAGTCAGGACAAAGGGCGAGTGATAGAGGAGTAACACCTCTTTAAAAAACCTTGGTCCAGCTGACCCGGCTGGTAGTCCCATGTAAGTGTCCCTTGCCAGGGTTACGGTGAAGACTTCAACGGCAGTGAAGGCGGAGAAGACGGACTTCGGAACGGTGGAACTGACGGACGAGGCAAACCTCCTATGCGGGGAAAATAGAATAGGAACTGCTGCCTTGTAGTCAGAAGTGGGAACTTCAAAGGGAAATGGAAGAAACCACGACAGAAAATCAGTAGGCCTGGCTACTTAGAAGGCAGCCCCTACACCAGGCTTTGGGTGCTGAAGGCCAATAACCTACACGCACGAGATTAACCTATTACAGAAACATCAATGAATAGAAGCCGGATGGAAAAAATGGATTTGACTTTTAGCATGAAATCGGACACGAGAATAGGAATGTGGAATGTGCAGACAATGTGGCAGGCAGGAAGATTGTCTGAAGTATCTAGGGGGATGAAGCGATACAGGTTGGATATACTAGGCTTGAGTGAGACGAGATGGACTGGGTTTGGTGAGATAAAGACCCAGGAAGGGGACAGGCTGCTGTACTCAGGAAGAGAAGAAGAACATAGAGAGAGTGTTGGATTATTGATCACTCAAAAGACAAGGAAGAGTTTGATAGAATGGTACCCAGTCTCAGAAAGGATTCTAGTAGCTCGATTTGCATCAAGAGTAAGACCAATTACAGTGGTGCAGTGTTATGCACCAACAGAGGCAGGAGAAGAAGAAAAAGAGCAATTTTTTTGGTCAGCTACATCGAACCCTGTTAAAGGCAAAGAAAAGGGATATAATGGTCGTGATGGGAGACCTGAATGCGAAAGTTGGCAATAACCAAGGAATAGAAAATATAATGGGAAAACATGGTATAGGTAATAGAAATGAGAATGGTGAAAGACTTATTGAATTTTGTAGTAACCACAGGTTGGTGATAGGAGGCACTATCTTCCCTCATAAGAATTGTCATAAAGTGACGTGGGTTTCCCCTGACCATAGAACGGAGAATCAGATCGACCATTTCACTATCAGCAAGACATGGCAAACCTCCCTTTTGGATGTGAGGAACAAGAGGGGGGGCAGATGTGGGAAGTGACCATCACTTAGTAGTAGCTACGCTCCGACTGAAGATTGCAGGTACTAGGCACATTCATCAGAAGAGGAGGATAAAGTATAACTGGGATAAACTGAAGGATAAGGAGGTGCAACAATATTTTTCACTAGAATTGAGTAACCGATTCCAACAGCTAAGAGAGGAAGAAAGACAGGGTATTGAACATAATTGGAAGAGCATAGAGAGTACCTACATTTATACCTGTGAAAAGGTCTTAGGCAAAAGGAAGAGAGGAATGGATTACTTCTGAGACATGGGAAGCCGTTAATCAAAGGAAGGAATGTAAGAAGAGACTCAGTACCGCAAGAACACAAGAAGAGAAGGCACAAGCTAGAACTGACTTTAATTAACTTAACAAAATAGTGAAGACGAGATTTCGACGTGACAAACGAGCATTTATCAATAATCTTACAAAACAAGCTGAGACGGCAGCACAGAACAATGATAGTAAGAACCTTTACCACATTACCAACAGACTAACAGGAAAGTTTTCTAGATCTGACAAGCCAGTGAAAGCCAAAGATGGGAGATTATTGTCCATACAAAAAGAACAGCTAGAAAGATGGAGAGAATACTTTCTAGAGATCTTGAATAGTGAAACAATCGAGGAAGAAGAGACAGAGGTGATGTCCGTAGAAGAGCAGGAAGATGTTGATATCAGTACAGAACCGCCATCAAGAACAGAGATCCAAAATGCCATTAAACAACTAAAGAATGGCAAAGCGGCAGGTATGGACAATATCACACCGCAGGCCTTGAAAGTGGATGTGGATACTTCGGTCGAGATTCTGTTCCCACTTTTCAAGAAGATTTGGGAAGAAGAGAAGATCCCCACAGATTGGAAGAAAGGATTGTTGATTAAGCTTCCGAAGAAAGGAGATTTATTAGAATGTGATAACTGGAGAGGGTTTACCCTCCTTTCGATACCAAGTAAGGTGCTTTCACGAATAATTTTAGAAAGGATCAAAAAGCGTGTTAACTCAAGGCTGAGGAAAGTACAAGCAGGATTTACAGAAAGTTACTCCTGTACAGATCAGATCAACACACTGCGCATAATTATAGAACAATCCACGGAGCTGCAGTCGTCACTGTATCTACTATTTGTAGACTTTGAAATGGCATTTGATAATGTAATTAGGAAGAAGATGTGGAAAGCCATGAAAGAGTTTGGGATTCCAAAGAAAATTATAAAGATAACCCAAGAAATGTATGAGAACTACACATGCCAAGTTTTACATCAGGGGATGTTGTCTGAGCCCATCCCAGTAAACACAGGAGTTAAGCAAGGTTGTTTGCTGTCACCAATACTATTTTTGATAGTGCTGGATCTTATGATGAAGAAGGCAATGAATCGCCGAAGAGGAATTCAATGGGGACTGACAGGCAGGTTGGAGGACTTGGACTTTGCGGATGACTTGTTTTTTCTAGCCAACAGTTTTAAGGATATGGAAGCAAAGTTGAATGATTTAAAAACCGAAGCATCAGAGGTGATATTGAAGATAAATGGAAAGAAACCAAGGAGATGCGTTATAATAACCGAAACAAGGCACTATTATTTTTAGAAAACCAAGAGATCGAACAAGTCAACCAGTTTTGCTACCTGGGAAGTATAGTCACCCCTGAGGGAGGAACTATAGAGGATATAGGAAATAGAATGAATAAGGCTAAAGGAGCATTTGCAATGCTGAGACCAATCTGGAAATCAAGGGAACTTAACACCTATACCAAACTACGCATCTTCAATACAAATGTCAAGTCAGTACTGCTCTATGGGTGTGAAACATGGAAGACCAACAAACAACTGATTAGCAGACTTCAAACATTTGTGAACAGAAGTTTGAGGAATATCCTGAGGATATGGCGGCCACAAGTAATCTCCAAGGGAGAACTGTGGGGAAAAACCCATCAAACATCCATTGATAGTGTGATGCGTCGTAGGAAATGGAAGTAGATCGGGCATACATTACGGCGAGATAAAGGCAACATAGCAAGACAAGCCCTGGAATGGAACCCTCAAGGTAGCAGGAGAAGAGGCAGACCAAGAAACACATGGAGGAGGAGTGTAATAGCAGAAGGGATGGAGAAAGGCGGGAAGGCCTGGACAGAGATCAGAACGATGGCGCAGAACAGAGTCCGGTGGCGGAAGTTTATTGATGCCCTATGCTCCACTTAGGAGATACAGGAAATAAGTCAAGTAAGTCAAGTCTCATGTAGAGGAAGTTGTGTGAAATTTTAGTGTACACTAACCATTATGGGGAGAAATATGTCAAGAATGCCTCGATAGTTTACCTCCAATTACTGTTTCTCATGGACTTGGGTGCTGTACTGAACATTGCTCTGGACTTAGTACCAAAATTAATTTTCCATTACAATACGATGCCGATTTTATATCCGAATAAAAGAAGTAAGGAAAGAAGTGCAAGCTCGTACGACCGCAAAAACATGCCCGGAAAATGTCAAAGGTGTCCAGTTAACTGAATGATGGTGCGAAGTGCTGGCAAAAGTAAGCTAAGTATGTTGATATATTTTTAAGTAGTTATATAGAAATTAAATGTGTATGCCATACCGGTACGTAACAATCATGTGGGTGCCTGCAGAGTTATAATATGTTTATATTACGTAGCATATACACTAACTGTCCGCCTCTGTGGTGTAGTGCTTAGTGTGATTAGCTGCAACCCCCAGAGGCCCGGGTTCGATTCCAAGCTCTGCCACGAAATTTGAAAAGTTGTACTAGGGCTGGAACGGGGTCCACTCAGCCTCGGATGGTCAACTGAGTAGAGATGGGTTCGATTCCCACCTCAACCATCCTGGAAGTCGTTTTCCGTGGCTTCCCACTTCTCCTCCAGGAAAATGCCGGGATTGTACCTAACTTAAGGCCACGGCCGCTTCCTCCCCTCTTCCTTTTCTATCCCTTCCAATCTTCCCATCCCTCCTCAAGGCCCCTGTTCAGCACAGCAGGTGAGGCCGCCAGGGAGAGGTACTAGTTATCCTCCCAGTTGTATCCCCAGACCCAGAGTCTGAAGCTCCAGGACACTGCCCTTGGTGTGGTAGAGGTGCGATCCCTCTCTGAGTCCGAGGGAAAACCGACCCTGGAGGGTAAACAGATAAAGAAAAGAAGAAGAAGATGTACATTATAATTGATAATTGCAAGTGAGTTTGATTTCGTGGTCAACTAATAACTTAGCTCTATAGACATATACACGTTTGAGATATTCGTTAAGATACTGAAGAACGAATTTCAGAAGTAATGTCATTAAATCATTACTAAATGCAGAATATTTCCTGCGTATTTTTCACTTATTACTTTCAAAACAAAGAACACTACCGGTATATCTTAATTTGAACGAAACACAGATCGCACATAAACACAGTCATCGGTCAGTAAACAGAATACACGATCCTGAAACATCACAATAATTATCACACGGTGTGAAATCATTCATTTAAAGGATAAATTCCGAATAAAGTCACATCAGATTTCATTTAGAATCACATGTTCGGAGACAGCTGATCACCTTCTATCTACGCCAGCGCCACGTAGTGTAGGAACCAGCAGAAGTCGTCACACTATGCATTTCTGTTCGTCCTGGTATGATGATAACCGGGGTTAAAGGTCAGGTTGTGAGTTTCACAAATAGGAAAAGTCCTTTCAGTTTTAATTACTGCGTCCTTGTTTAAGTACCTAGGTGTTAATATAAGGAAAGATGTCCATTGGGGTAATCACATTAATGGAATTGTAAATTAATGGAATTGTAAATAAAGGGTACAGATCTCTGCACATGGTTATAAGGGTATTTAGGGGTTTCAGTAAGGATGTAAAGGAGAGAGCATATAAATATCTGGTAAGGCCCCAACTATATTGTTCCAGTGTATGAGATCCTCACCAGGATTACTTGATTCAAGAACTGGAAAAATCCAAAGAAAATCATATCGATTTGTTCTGGGTGATTGCCGACAAAAGAGTAGCGTTACAAAAATGTTGCAAAGTGCGGGCTGGGAAGAAATGGGAGAAAGGAGACGAGCTGTTCGACTGAGTAGTATAATCCGAGCTGTCAGTGGAGAGATGGCGTGGAATGACATCAGTAGACGAATACGTTTGAGTGGTGTCTTTAAAAGTAAGAAAGATCGCAATATGAATTTGCAATTCAAGAAGCCAAATCATTTTCCAATTACTTTGCAATCATTTAAGAAAAGGTAGGGAATCTACCACCTGGACGAGACTGCCCTAAATGCAGATCAGTAGTGAATGATTGATGATGATGATGATGATGATAATAATAATAATAATAATAATAATAATAATAATAATAATAATAATAATAATAATAATCTTTCTTTCTTAATCCGTTTACCCTCCAGGGGTGCTATTCCGTACATGCCAACCGACAATGTTCAATATCGGTTACTCCTCCTTCCGACTAAGTTCGGCGAGCGCTATTCTGCATGGATCGGTTTATCCCTCGGACTCAACCGCCTTAAGGGCAGTGTCCTGGAGCGTCAGACTTTGGGTTGGGAGTATAAAACTGGGAAGGAGGACCAATACCTCGCCCAGGTGTCCTCACCTGCTATGCTGAACAGGGGCGTTATGGCGGGATGGAAAGATTGGAAGGGATATATAAGGGAGAAGGGAAGGAAGCGGCTGCGGCCTTATGTTAGGTACCATCCCGGCATTTGTTTGGAGGAGAAGTGGGAAACCATTTCGAGGATGGCAGAGGAGGGAATCGAACTCCCATCTACTCAGTTGACCCCCTGAGTGGATCCCGTTCCAGCCCTCGTACCACTTTTCAAATTTCGTGGCAAAGCCGGAAATCGGACATTAATAATAATAATAATAATTATAATAATTATAATAATAATAATAATAATTATAATAATAATAATAATAGTGTATGACCAACACTTGTCCCGTTTCTCTACGCGGTTGGGTATGAGGTGAGACGAAATTTCGTAGCGAGTTTCTAAGACCGGATGCGCTTCTAGACGTCAACCTCATCAGAGGAGTTACTGAGATGAAATGAATGACGTGATATATGTTAGTAGGAAGAGAGGGGGAGAAACCAGGTACCGGCACATAGCATACTCCTGTCGAATAGCATCAAGGGTTCTGCTTTCCCTCCGACAGACGAATCACCATCAACAGAGTGATTTGCTCTCATTCTGTATGAGCCGCCACTGCAGTGTATAACGGTTACCACTATTAGCTGCCCACCGGGTGCCGGGCTGGATTCCCGGTATTGCTGGAAAGTTAAGAGTAGCAGGAGGGCTTGCGTGTGGCATACTGAGCTCACCTCCATTGGGGGTGTATCTGAAGAGAGCTGCACTACACTAATTTCGTGATTTCGTGTGGCTATTTCTAGCCTGGTGCAGCCGATGTAAGGCAGACCCTCCGAGGAGGGTGGGCGGCATCTGCCATGTGTCGGTAACTGGGTGTTATTGTGGTGGAGGATAGTGTTATGTGTGGTGTGCGAGTTGCAGGGATGTTGGACAGCACAAACACCCATCCCCCTGGCCACTGGAATTAACCAATGAAGGTTAAAATCCCCGACCCGGCCTGGAATCGAACCCGGGACCCTCTGAACCGAAGGCCAGAACGCTGACCATTCAGCCAACAAGCCGGATTTACTCCATATGAACACAACGGAGAGGTTTGAAATTTTATTCCAGCCTCGTGGCACGCAATCTGTTATAGTGTTTAGAAATTGTTTACCATCACCTCCCGTACCCTGCTAACAACATTCTGATGGTGATTTCTTTTACCAACGGGACTCGTACCAGCTAACCGCGTTGTCACAGTGGTGGTGGTGATGATTATTGTTTTAAGAGGAAGTACAACTAGGCAACCGTCCTCTATACAACACTAATCAGAGAGAAAAAATGGAAGGGATCCGACACTTCGAAATATGAAGGTATCGACCAAAGAAAGAAGGACGTGAAAATGAAAGACTCTCTAGGATTAGCAAACACAATACCGTCGGGTTCGGAAAAGAACAAGAGTTGACCAAAGGAGGTTGGAGAAGATAGATGAAAGTGAGGAGCTTGGCACAAGTAAGTGGAAGCAATGCCAGCACTCAGCTAATGACCCCGTGGTCGCCATACCTCGCTCCCAAGTTGAGAGAACCTGAGGCCACTTTTATCCGCCTCTTGCGTCAGTCAGGTGATACCGTGGGTTTTATTCTACCGCCCCCACCCACAGGGGGTGACACGGTGTCATATCTATAGACTTTACGCGTAACGATCATGGCAACAAATCGGGCTGATAATAATAATAATAATAATAATAATAATAATAATAATAATAATAATAATAATAATAATAATAATAATAATAATAATAATAATAATAACAATAATAATATAAATGTCAACAATGCGCAAACGCAGGACTCGCTTCCACGGTTACCTACGACGGATGGACGACTCTCTATGGACAAAACTCATTTTTAATAATTTTGACTCAAAACCAAGAACACCAGTTTCCCTGTTACGTTAATGTTAAGAAAGACCTCGAAGAAATGGGCCTACGATCAGATAACACCCACAAATGAGACCTTTTCAAAAGGAGCATAGTAACTTTTGAAACTTTCCGGGATGGAAAGTGGACAACTGGTGCAAGGTGGTCGGATGAGGCCGTGCTCGACACAGCGAGCTCATGAAAGTCTATTGGATCAATCGAAAACTAAGTAAACGCCTGAATGTACAATGAAACTTATCGTGGTCTCTAGTTGGTCGATTAGCGAATAACAAAACAAAACACAACAAAACAAAATACACTGACTGACAGAGCAAATGCAACACCAAGAAGGAGTGGTTCGAAAGGGATGAAAGTTGGGGAAAAAACAGAGACGGCACGGACGAATAATTGATGTTTATTTCAAACCGATATGCAGGTTACACAATGCGCACGGCATCGACTCAGTAGGATGTAGGACCACCGCGAGCGGCGATGCACGCAGAAACACGTCGAGGTACAGAGTCAATAAGAGTGCGGATGGTGTCCTGAGGGATGGTTCTCCATTCTCTGTCAACCATTTGCCACAGTTGGTCGTCCGTACGAGGCTGGGGCAGAGTTTGCAAACGGCGTCCAATGAGATCCCACACGTGTTCGATTGGTGAGAGATCCGGAGAGTACGCTGGCCACGAAAGCATCTGTACACCTCGTAGAGCCTGTTGGGAGATGCGAGCAGTGTGTGGGGGGCATTATCCTGCTGAAACAGAGCATTGGGCAGCCCCTGAAGGTACGGGAGTGCCACCGGCCGCAGCACATGCTGCACGTAGTGGTGGGCATTTAACGTGCCTTGAATACGCACTAGAGGTGACGTGGAATCATACGCAATAGCGCCCCAAACCATGATGCCGCGTTGTCTAGCGGTAGGGCGCTCCACAGTTACTGCCGGATTTGACCTTTCTCCACGCCGACGCCACACTCGTCTGCGGTGACTATCACTGACAGAACAGAAGCGTGACTCATCGGAGAACACGACGTTCCGCCATTCCCTCATCCAAGTCGCTCTAGCCCGGCACCATGCCAGGCGTGCACGTCTATGCTGTGGAGTCAGTGGTAGTCTTCTGAGCGGACGCCGGGAGTGCAGGCCTCCTTCAACCAATCGACGGGAAATTGTTCTGGTCGATATTGGAACAGCCAGGGTGTCTTGCACATGCTGAAGAATGGCGGTTGACGTGGCGTGCGGGGCTGCCACCGCTTGGCGGCGGATGCGCCGATCCTCGCGTGCTGACGTCACTCGGGCTGCGCCTGGACCCCTCGCACGTGCCACATGTCCCTGCGCCAACCATCTTCGCCACAGGCGCTGCACCGTGGACACATCCCTATGGGTATCAGCTGCGATTTGACGAAGCGACCAACCTGCCCTTCTCAGCCCGATCACCATGCCCCTCGTAAAGTCGTCTGTCTGCTGGAAATGCCTCCGTTGACGGCGGCCTGGCATTCTTAGCTATACACGTGTCCTGTGGCACACGACAACACGTTCTACAATGACTGTCGGCTGAGAAATCACGGTACGAAGTGGGCCATTCGCCAACGCCGTATCCCATTTATCGTTCGCTACGTGCGCAGCACAGCGGCACATTTCACATCATGAGCATACCTCAGCGACGTCAGTCTACCCTGCAATTGGCATAAAGTTCTGACCACTCCTTCTTGGTGTTGCATTTGCTCTGTCAGTCAGTGTATGTCAGTTACTGTGTGCAAGTATTCATCATCACCATTGGTGGTCTGCCTATCGACAGGTCTTCGTATGAATTCTCCACGCTGTTCTGTCTTCAGCCATTCGCTCTGCCTTCCAATAGCTTCTATTTACCTACTATTTATCTATTATTATTATTATTATTATTATTATTATTATTATTATTATTATTATTATTATTATTATTATTATTATTAGCCCAATTACACGTAAAGTCTATAGATATCTATTAACTGCTCTTCCTTCCTCTCTTCAGTTTTCGCTGTATCTTCCCTTCCAGTGCTTCGGTTATTAAACACTTTCGTCGCAAACAGTGGCCTAACCAACTTTTCTTCCGTCTTTGAATGCATTCCAATATCGTTCTCCTTCCTTCACCCACCCTTTGTAATACTTCCTCGTTCCTTACCAGCTGATTTTCTCCATCTTCCGCCAGATCCACATTTCAAATGCTTCTAGTATTTTTTCTTCCTCTTTTCTCAACGTCCAAGTCTCAGCCCCATACAGTGCCACACTCCACACAAAGCACTTCACTAACCTCTCCTTAAGATCCTTATTTAGAGGTCCACTCAACAGTGTCCTTTGTTTCATGAATGCTTCTTTGGCCATTGCAATTTTAGTCTTCACCTCATCCAAGCAAAATAAAGATCATTTCTGATTATGCTTACCAAATACTTAAATTTAGACACTTGTTCGATCTCCTCCCCCGAAAGTATTTTAGCTGATGAGTCCTTCTTTGAGCCCATGATCATTGCCTTGGTCTTTTTCCTGTTAATTTACGTGCCTAACTTCTTACAGGATCTGTTCGATTTTTCCAATTTAGCATTAATAATTTTCTCAGTTTCTGCTAGAACCGCCATGTCATATGCAAATCGAATGCATTCAATTATTTTTCCTCCAACTGCCACACCTTGATTTCCTTGAAAGCAATTTGCAGTGAATTCCTCCAAGTACATATTAAACAGCGTTGGTGAAAGACAACAGCCTAGCCTCACTCCTCTGCCAATTCTGCTCTCTTCTGACAGATCATGTCCTATTCTGATTTGGACAGTTTGGTTTATGTAAAGGTTCCTATTTAGCCTTCTTTTTTCCAGTTTACTCCATTCGTCTTCAGTATGCCCATCAATTTCTCCCATTGAACTCTATCAGAAACCTTTTCCAGGTCAATAAAAGTCACAAATACCATTCTTCCTTTTTCAATCTCTTTCTCCAATAGTTCTGAGTAACCCAATTGCATCTCTTGTACCTTTTCCCTTTCTAAATCCATACTGCTATTCCTTAATCGATTCATCTGATTTTATATACCCATCGATAGAGTACTCTCAATAGCACTTTTGCTGCATGGAAAATCAGACTTATGGTCCTGTTACCTTCAAACTTACATGCATCCTTCTTCTTTGCTATAGGGATCAATACTGTGGTTAGAAAATATTCAGGCCACTGGCCTGTCTCATATATTCTGTTACAAAGTGATGTTAAAATTTGCGTACCGTTTTTTCCTAACCCTTTTACAATTTGTATTGGTAGGTCATCAATTCCACATGCTTTTCCTCGTCTCATTTCTTTAATAGCAAGTGCAAATTCATCCTCAAGTATAGAGCATCCCTTTTCATCTTCCGTCACTTTACATTCTTCTTCTATTTGGATGTCTAGTGGCCTATCTTCAGTCGTATACAAAGACTCTACATATCCTTTCCATTGTTTTAAAGTCTCATTTGGATCAGAGATTGTTCCATCACTTCCTTCAATTCTTCCTCTTGTCCTACAACATTTCCTTTTAAATGCCATCCTCTTTGCTTCCTGATAGAACCACTATAGTTGGGCCCACGAGAGTTAAAGTCTGACATTTGAGCGGCGAAAGCTATTAACTACAGTACGTACTACGCTGCGATGTCATAGTTACCTCAATCTGCGGCATATCACCCTTTCATACGGGCTGAATATTTAATCAGCTATGTTGGCTAAATGCAATTCAGTAAACTTTGACCCGTTCCTAAGCCGGTGCTAATAATTCCGGCATTTATGACAGAACACGCCATTACCGATAAATATGAGATTTCATATTCACTAAACTGACCATAACCTCAACAAACACTCATTTAAATAGAGAATAGAACTGTACAACTATCCATTGATTAACTTATAAAATATAAACTAACAACGAAAATTATATACAGGAAACAAACACTTAAATCTATATATATAAAATAACATGACCTGCCTGACTGACGGGTTCATCATCGCCGAACCAAAACTACTGGACATAAAGAAATGAAATTTTAGGGTTACATTTATATTAGGGTTTAGTTGCTCACTAAGGGGGGATTTTTCGATATTCCGGCGCTAAGGGGGTGAAAAGAGGGGTGATTTTTTTTTTGCTAGGGGCTTTACGTCGCACCGACACAGATATCTTTTATGGCGACGATGTGAATTTTTAAAATGAGGATATCTATATCTCAAAAACTTAAAAGTTTACAGCCGTAAAAGTTCGTATCTGAAAACTCCTTTAAAAATAAAGAAATACGTATTTTTTTGTTTCCGGAAAATCCCATTAAGGGGGGTGAAAATGGGGAAAGTTGTTGAACACCTTTTATGTGAAGACTTATATCTCAAAACTGAATATGTTACAGACATGGAAATTGGTATTTGGAATCTACTTTGAAAATAAAGATACACGTATTTTTGTATTTTTTGATAATCCGATGAATAGGAGGTGAACAGTAGTGACAATCTGGGTGAAGGTTTAAAAAGACTATATCTGCAAATTATCTCAGACAGGTAACATGTTACAGATTTGAAAACTAATATTTGGAACTTCCTGTAAAAGTAAAACGTAAATATTTTATCGGAAAATCCAATTAAGGGGAACTGAAAAGGTGATGAATTTTTATAATTAGCATATCTACAGTATATCTCAAAAACTTAACATGTTGCAGACGTGAAAATTGGTATTTGGAATCTCCTTTAAAAATAAGGAAACACGTATTCCTTTGTTTTCAAAAAAACATTAACGGAGGGGCGGGGGTGAAAAATTAGTTGGATTATTTGTATGAATATATATGCCAAAAATCTAAAGATGTTACAAACGTGAAAACTGGTATTTGGAATCTCCTTTAAAAATAAATAAACACGCATTTTGGGGGAATCAACTTGGTAAGGGGGATGAAAACGAAGATGAATTCATTTTACGAGGATACATATATCTAAAAACTGAAGATGTCACAGTCGTGATAATTCGTATTCGGAAGCTCTTTTAAAGAAATGGGTACTGTTTATTTTTGGAATATTCACTTAAGTGGGGAGTGTGAAAGGAAGTGAAAAAATTGAATTCTTTTTCTGGAGAAACTTATATCTAAAAACTGAAGGTTACAGACGTGAAAATTTGTATAAGGAATCTCCTTGAAAAATAAAGAAACACGCATTTTTGGTGGGGTGAAACAAACTTAACGGGCGGGGGTGGATTGAAAAAGGAGTTGAATTCTTTTCATGAGGATACTTTCATCTCAAAAACTGAAGATGTTACAGACATGAACATTCGTACCGTATTTGAAATCTTCTTTCAAAGTAAAGAAACATGTGTTGTTTTGTCTTCGGAAAATCCACTTAAGGGGGTGAATACATTGAAAAAAACTAAAGATGTTAAAGACGTGAAAATTCGTACGGTATTTGGAATCTCCTTTAAAATAAAGAAACATGCACTTTTGAGAAAGGGGAATCAACGGATAGGAAGGGGGTGAAAATGAGTTGAATTACGTTTATGAGGATACTTATATCTCAAACAATGAAGGTGTTACAGACGTGAAAATTAGTATTTGGAATCTCCGCATTTGAAAGCGACTTTCAACCTATTAGGTCGTGTTACGTACATTTAGTACGTGTTGAAGAGATGTTAAGTACAGAACAAAAATGGCCAACCAGACACCAGTCAGTTGCGTCAGACGCGAAATCGGGAGATTGTGGGTTCGGATCCCACTGGTGTCTGGTTGGCCACTTTTGTTCTGTACTTAACATCTCTTCAACACGTATTAAATGTACGTAACACGACTGAATAGGTTGAAAGTCGCTTGCGATTACAATGTGGTCGTGAAAGTTCAATATTCATTAACTTGGCCCTCAACGGGCAACTTAAACGCACTCTACAGTGTGATGGAAGTAGTACCAGACCTGTAGCTTAGATCCTTTCCACCGGGCGAGTTGGCCGTGCGCGTAGAGGCGCGCGGCTGTGAGCTTGCATCCGGGAGATAGTAGGTTCGAATCCCACTATCGGCAGCCCTGAAGATGGTTTTCCGTGGTTTCCCATTTTCACACCAGGCAAATGCTGGGGCTGTACCTTAATTAAGGCCACGGCCGCTTCCTTCCAACTCCTAGGCCTTTCCTATCCCATCGTCGCCATAAGACCTATCTGAGTCGGTGCGACGTAAAGCCCCTAGCAAAAAAAAAAAAAGATCCTTTCCAACAGAACAAAGACGACTTAAGCCACCATAGCTGAAAAGTTATACCAAGAATTCCTTGCTTCGGTGAACAAGAAATCGGGGATGAACTGCTTCGTAACCTAGATAATGCTCGAAGAGAAAGATGGACCGAAACTGTAACATCTATGAATTTCAGAGAATCGAGCAGAAAGGCATGGTCATTGTTACGGAAGCTTGGTGGGGCCACTCCGATATTTCGTAAAAGTTCTACAGTCACTCCAAACAAAATTGCAGCTCATATAGTTGATATGTCTAGATCACCGAGAGATAGAAATCATACAAGGAACATCAAAAAAATTAACCAGTCTTAAGTCCACAAGCCACCATGATTCGGAATACACTAGACCATTTGGTGTGCAAGATATTGAGGCAGCTTTAAAAGACATAAAAACTGGTAAAGCACCGGGATTTGATGGGATTCATCCTGAGTTTCTAATTAATTGTGGAGCAAATACGAAATTATGGTTATCTAGGTTTCTAACCTACATTTTAAGAACAGGTAATCTACCTCGCTTATTTAAAACGAGTAAGATAATTGCAATCCTAAAGCCAGGAAAGTCTAATGATGCACCAGAGAGCTATAGACCAATAGCATTGCTTAGTGTATGCTATAAATTACTTGAAAGGCTAATCTTGAATAGAATTGCTACAAAAGTGTTGGAAACGATCCCTATTGAACAAGCAGTATTCAGGCCACAAAGAAGCTGTACTGACCAAGTCTTGTCACTAACTACCTTCATTGAAGCAGGATTCCAGCAAAGACTAAAGACTTCAGTAGCATTTATTGACTTAAAGGCAGCTTACGACACAGTATGGAGAGAAGGTGTAATCAGCAAACTCCTTAAAGTGATTCCATGCAGGAGTCTGGCTCATCTTATAAATAACATGCTGAGTGACAGAACATTTCGTGTAGTCTTGGGGGAAGAAATCAGCAAACCCTGCAAACTAAATAATGGACTCCCGCAAGTTTCAGTGCTTGCCCCACTCTTGTTCAGTTTATATATCTCAGATATACCATCCACAAGATCCAGGAAATTTGGGTATGCAGATGACTGGGCTCTTGCCACTAAAGACCTATCCTTCGAGCAGACAGAGGAAACGTTGACAAAAGATCTCTCTGTTTTAGGAAAATACTTCGAAAATGGAGACTTCAACCAAGTATGAGTAAAACAGAAGTTTCTTGTTTTCATCTGAACAACCGAATGGCTTCAAGGGACCTCAAAGTATACTTCGATAACACTCTCCTCCGCCACAATAGACACCCCAGATATCTAGGTGTTACACTCGACAGAACACTGTCATTCCAAGAACATCTGAGAAAAAGCGCTGCCAAGATTCAGACACGTAACAACATAATTCGAAAACTGTGTGGTTCTTCTTGGGGTGCAAGTGCAACTACTCTACGCTGCTCAGCTCTAAGTCTAGTTTACTGTACTGCGGAGTATTGTGCCCCCGTCTGGATGAACAGTCCTCATGTGAAGAGAATAGACGTTAAGTTAAATGACACAATGAGAATGATCACTGGCACGATCAGATCAACTCCAATTCAATGGTTGCCCATACTAAGCCATATTCCTCCACCCCACCTCCGTAGAAGCATTGCTCTGATGAATGAATACAATAAGATCCAGAATAATCAAAGATTGCCCATTCATGAGGATATCCCCCACCTACGTATAGACAGACTTAAGTCAAGACGTCCACCCGTCTGTACGGCGGAGAACCTTGTAGCCAGTCATTTCAATCTGACTGACAGATGGTCTAATGAATGGAGACAATTTGCTTCAGCAGAATCCTTAAATATGCCATGCATTACACAGAAGGTACCTGGCTTTGAACAACCGCGGAAAGTATGGTCCAAGTTAAACCGGATCCGGACTAACCATGGTGTGTGTGCAGATCTTCTGTATAAATGGAAGAAAAAGTCGTCATCCTGCTGCGACTGTGGTGCTGAGAGGCAAACTGTGAAGCACATCACACAAGAATGCCCACTGAGACGTTTCAATAGAGAAACAAGTGAATTTTTCCTGGCGACGCCATACGACAAATAAATAAATAAATAAATAAATAAATAAATAAATAAATAAATAAATAAATAAATAAATAAATAAATAAATAAATAAATAGCTCAATTGGTAGAGCAACCGACGCGAAATCGGGAGGTTGTGGGTTCGGATCCCACTGGTGTCTGGTTGGCCATTTTTGTTCTGTATTTAACATCTCTTCAACACGTACTAAATGTACGTAACACCACCTAATAGGTTGAAAGTCGCTGTCTATTACAATGTGGTCGTGAAAATTCAATATTCATTGACTTGACCAAGACCAACTACAATATCTCAGACCTTAACCGACCTATCGAAACTGTACGTAATGGCGACAGCTGGAGTGCTAGCATGCGTTTGTTTTGATTTGTGTAGGCCGTGTTGTTACCAAATATTTACGAAAATTTGAATATTATTAATCGTACATTATATTTATTTATAGTCTTAAGAAGGTTATAGATCCTCTTTCAGAACAGTAAGAAGCCGTTTATTCTTAAAGAGCTTATTTATTCCAACAATGTCGGTGGTGATTAGGTTAATGTTGATTCTCGTCTTCTCCTCTGAAAGTATTTTCTTCAATTTTAGTTACCTATGCAATATGTTTATAGTTTAATGTGCTGTGTGCCTGGATGTAAGTAAGAGCTTCAGTGTTCCGGTTCCCAAAAACCTAATATTAAGCAAAATTGGGTTGAGAAAATTCGTAAGGAAAACTTCGAACAGTATCATAGGACTAATAATGTTGTGTGCATTAATCATTTTATCTATTTTGAAATCAAATGTATTGTTAGGGAAGACATTATATACCCATAGAAAGTGGTGATTTAATTCGAGTGCCGCGCAAATTTCCGAAGTTAAAACTAATGATGCCTATCCTAGCATTTGCCCTATCAGTCAACGTACCTTGCTACAAAGAAAATTTAATCAGTCCCAGAAAGATCCGGAAAATCATGACCAAGGTTTATGATTTAGAGACTAAATTAATCTTAAACGGTGGGGCAAGAATGATGTAATTATTTTTCAACGTTTTACAATGAACATGCGTAAACTAAACCTAAGCCCATTTCCCGTGTGTGAACATGAGGATTATGTTTTTAATATAAAATACAATTATCCCATCAATTCTGGTGAGTTTTAAGGTGACGAGTGCTTTAGATGGTCAAGTATATCATACAAATATCGCTTGTACCTACTCAACAATATATGTGGATTTTGGAGGGTTGAAATTTTGTTGGCGAAATTTGTTTGCGTGTTTTACATAATGGGCTGTGGTTAATGGTGTTACCATAGCCTACCTGATGCGTCGCTCTAGCTATCTCCTTGTCGGCCTTGACAATCGGGTCCACGCACTGTAATCGGAATACTTACACAGCTCGACACGTGGCGCTGGCGGCCGCCCTAATTGCGCTAGAAATGCGTACTTCTTTATGGAAAATATATTGATTTCGATTGTCGATTTATCATAATTTAGACTTATGGAGAATGTTACATAAGTTAATACTGTTAAAATGATTAATCCTAAAGGTTACTTTCGTTGATATTTGCCAAAGTGATGTCGTGAAATGAAACTGCGGGGCGATGACTTAGTCCAGCTGACGTTCTGATATTGACTGTGATTGCCGATGTATCTTAATTTTGGGAATAAAATAGTATGTTACATTGACTAATATTGTTAAAATGATTAATCCTAAAGGCTACTTTCATTGATATGTGCCAAAATAACGTCGTGAAATGAAACTGCGGAGAATGGAGTAGTCCAACTGACGTTACTTAATTGTGAGGAATTAGACTTACGGTAATCTTTTTATATCGTGGCATTTAAATACATAGCAGAAGTTACCACAATACTTTTGTCTTCTGTTGTTAATATTGAGATTAAGAGTCATTGTTCAATTAGAGTTTTTAAATTCTTCAAGCGCTGTGAGCTTGCATCCGTGAGATAGTGGGTTCGAACCCCACTGTCGCCAGCCCTGGAGATAGTTTTCCGTGGTTTCCCATTTTCACATCAGGCTGTACCTTAATTAAGGCTACGACCGTTTCCTTCCCACTGCTAGCCATTTCCTATTCCACCGGCGTCATAAGACCTATCTGTGTCGGTGCGACGTAAAACAAATAGCGAAAAAAGACGAAGAATGTAAATAAAAATTCAGTGAGAGAAAAGTAGTTTGAGTAAATCAATTGTAAACTGTTCTCTGCTCGATGATGATGATGATGATGATGATGCTTGTTGTGTAAAGGGTCTAACATCTAGGTCATCGGCCCCATTGCTCAGGTAACAACACTTCATACGTTGGCCTTACCGTCATAGCAGTAGTGATTCTTACTTGTCAATATTTAAATGTTAAAGTTCAGATTATCTTGGATAAAAATGGGTTGTGTTGCTGCCATATGGCAAATACGACACCGCCTAAAGGATTATTCTATGAAAGAAAATTCATGGGTAAAAATACCTGATTAGCGTGATTAGCTGCCACTCCCGGATGCCCGGGTTCGATTCCTAACCCTGCCGAAATTTCAAAAGTGGGACGAAGGCTGGAACGGGTTTCACTCAGCCTTGGGAGGTCAACTGTGTAGAGGATGTATCGATTCGCACCTCAGACATCCTCGAAGTGTTTTTCCATAGTTTCCCACTTCTCTCCAAGCAAATGCCGGGATGGTAACCAACTTAAGGCCACGGCTGCTTCCTTCCCTCTTCCTTGTCTATGCCTTCCAATCTTCCCATCTCCGACACAAGGCCCCTGTTCAGCATAGAAGTTGCGGCCGCCTGGGCGAGGTACTGACCATCCTTCCCAGTTGTATCCCCGACCCGCAGTCTCACGCTCCAGGAAACTACCCTTGAGGTGGTAGAGATGAGATCCCTCACTGAGTCCGAGAGAAAAGCCAAGCCTGGAGGGGTAAACAGAGTAAGAAAGAAAGAAAGAAAGAAGATATATACCCGAAATAGAAACGGAAAACTAAGATGAGAGTGCTACCATCTTTTAGCCATTCCGTAGTTTTGTCCTGGTCTACAGAGAATTCGTGAAATGATAGTGTCACTTTGCTCGGTTTTTTCCTGTTCGGAATACAAAAAAGGCAGACGGCAATATATATTCGAATATTTCCTAACACAAAGAAAAGCAAATCACCACACCATTAAAAAACGAATTAGCACATAAATTAAAATCCTTGTTCAAGACTAAGTTACAGCGAGAAATCACTTTGTTCTTGTTTCCATAAAATTTCTGCTCGAATTACGAAAGGTGCACAAGAATGTAAAATTCCGAGATTTGTAAACACAATTTAAAAAATATAATCACTACACTCCACAATAAAAAATAAACTCACTAGCGCATAACTATCAGATCTCAATATCAAGCCAAGAAGCACCTCATTGCGAACACATTGCCAATATTTACGACAGCAAAACCATATAAATAAAACTGGAAATGCGGCAATTTGCGGTATATAGCTTCCTGTCAGTGGGTAGTAGGCCAGCGCTCCAGCGGCATTACGGTGAAACTTTCCAATTAGCTTTATGCTGGGCTTCACAAGCGATTGTCAAGGCCGGTATAAGGAGCGCAGCGAGAGATCCAGTCGGCCGTGGGTGTTACATACAGTTTCGTGTAAGGTTATAATGTTCTTTGTTGACATATATATATATATATAGTATTTGCTGACCGGAGATTCATATGTGAAGTATTCTTATACTCAATGTCTGTTTCAACCTGACGTTGACAAATTATTCTCCCTGCGTTATTTTTCCCCTCTGAAATTGAATTTAGACTTACAATACGCGATAACGCTACTTTTGGTGTTTAATTATTCATATTTTGAGTTAGGGAGTTGCATTTCATGACGATCGACTTGTGATATTTTAGGTGACTCGGAATAAACATGCATAACCTTCCCCTCAACCTCTCATATCGCACTCCGATGTCCGTCATGTTTTTTCTAGGTTACGGGTCTGATGTAATTGTAGTTGGTCTTGACTTGGCCCTCTACGGGCAACTTAAACGCACTCTACAGTGTGATGGTAGTAGTACCAAACCTGTAGCTTAGATCCTTTCCAACAGAACAAAGATGGTCTAGGCCACCATAGCACAATTTGTAGAGCAACCGACGCGAAATCAGGAGGTTGTGGGTTCGGATCCCACTGTTGTCTGGTTGACCATTTTTCTTCTGTACTTAACATCTCTTCAACATGTACTAAATGTACGTATCACGACCTATTAGGTTGAAAGTCGCTTTCGATTACAATGTGGTCGTGAAATTTCAATATTCATAAAGACGCATTTGTTTTTTCGGAAAATTGACGTAAGGGGTGATGGGTTGAAAATAAGTAAATAAGGAGTTTAAATATGATTTTGAGGATATTTTATCTTAAAAACTAAAGCTGTTACAGACGTGAAAGTTGGTATTTTTAATTTCCTTTCAAAATAAAGAAACGCGTATTTTTATTTTTTTTTTGTTTTTGGAAAGGCCATTTACGACGGGAGAGGGGTGGAAAGAAGTGAAGAAGAAGAAGAAGAAGTTGAATTATTTTTATGAGTATATATTTATCTCAAAATCTGAAGGTGTTACAGACGAACAGACATGAAAACTGGTATTTGAAATTTGAATAATGAAACACATATTCTCCTTTTTCGGAAAATCCAGTTAAGGGGCTGAAAGGAATTGGAAACGCGGGTGAATTTTTAAAATGAGTACCGGAATATCTACATTATATGTCAAAAACTTAACATGTTAGAAACAAGAAACTTGGTATTTGGAAAATCCTTTAAAAATACAGTAACATGTAGCTTTCTGTTTTCGGAGAAGGCACTTAACGGGGGGGTGAAAAGAAGTGAAAATAGTTTAATTATTTTTATGCGGATACTTATATCTTAAAAACTGAAGATGTTACAGAGGTGAAAATTGGTATTCGGGATCTCCTTTAAAAATAAAGGAACAAGCATTTTGTTTTCGGAAAATGTACTTAAATAGGGGTGGGGTGGGGGAAGAACTGATCAAGGTGTTGAATTCTTTTATGGGTATACTTAGTCTAGCCCCACGGTGTAAGGGGCAACGCGTCCGGCTGTCACCCGGCGGCCCCGGTCGATTCCCGACCGGGTCAGGGGTTTTAATTGTAAATGATTAATATCCCTGGCCTGGTGACTGTCAATCAATCAATCAATACTGATCTGCAATTAGGGCAGTAGCCCAGGTGGCAGATTCGCTATCTGTTGCTTTCCTAGCCTTTTCCTAAATGATTTCAAAGAAATTGGAAATTTATTGAACATCTCCCTTGGTAAGTTATTCCAATCCCTAACTCTCCTTCCTATAAATGAATATTTGCCCCAGTTTGTCCTCTTGAATTCCAACTTTATCTTCATATTGTGATCTTTCCTACTTTTATAAACGCCATTCAAACTTATTCGTCTACTAATGTCATTCCACGCCATCTCTCCGCTGACAGCTCGTAACATACCACTTAGTCGAACAGCTCTTCTTCTTTCCCTCAATTCTTCCCAACCCAAACATTGCAACATTTTTGTAACGCTACTCTTTTGTCGGAAATCACCCAGAACAAATCGAGCTGCTTTTCTTTAGATTTTTTCCAGTTCTTGAATCAGGTAATCCTGGTGAGGGTCCCATACACTGGAACCGTACTCTAGTTGGGGTCTTACCAGAGACTTATATGCACTCTCCTTTATATCCTTACTACAACCCCTAAACACCCTCATAACCATGTGCAGAGATCTGTAACCTTTATTTACAATCTTATTTATGTGATTACCCCAATGAAGATCTTTCCTTATATTAACACCTAGATACTTACAATGATCCCCAAAAGGAACTTTCACCCCATCAACGCAGTAATTAAAACTGAGACGACTTTTCCTATTTGTGATACTCACAACCTGACTTTTAACCCCGTTTATCAACACACCATTGCCTGCTGTCCATCTCACAACATTTTCGTGCTCACGTTGCAGTTGCTCACAATCTTGTAACTTATTTATCACTCTATAGAGAATAACATCATCCGCAAAAAGCCATACCTCTGATTCCACTCCTTTACTCATATCATTTATATATATAAGAAAACATAAAGGTCCAATAATACTGCCTTGAGGAATTCCCCTCTTAATTATTACAGGGTCAGATAAAGCTTTGCCTACTCTAATTCTCTGAGATCTATTTTCTAGAAATATAGCAAACCATTCAGTCACACTTTTGTCTAGTCCAATTGCACTCATTTTTGCCAGTAGTCTCCCATGATCCATCCTATCAAATGCTTTAGACAGGTCAATCGCGATACAGTCCATTTGACCTCCAGAATCCAAGATATCTGCTATATCTTGCTGGAATCCTACAAGTTGAGCTTCAGTGGAATAACCCTTCCTAAAACCGAATTGCCTTCTATCGAACCAGTTATTAATTTCACAAAAATGTCTAATATAATCAGAAAGAATGCCTTCCCAAAGCTTACATACAATGCATGTCAAACTTACTGGCCTGTAATTTTCAGCTTTATGTCTATCACCCTTTCCTTTATACACCGGGGCTACTATAGCAACTCTCCATTCATCTGGTATAGCTCCTCCGACCAAACAATAATCAAATAAGTACTTCAGATATGCTACTATATCCCAACCAATTGTCTTTAGTATATCCCCAGAAATCTGATCAATTCCAGCCGCTTTTCTAGTTTTCAACTTTTGTATCTTATTGTAAATGTCATTGTTATCATACGTAAATTTTATTACTTCTTTGGCCTTAGTCTCCTCCTCTATCTCGACATCATCCTTGTAACCAACAATCTTTACATACTGCTGACTGAAAACTTCTGCCTTTTTGAAGATCATCACATACACACTCCCCTTGTTCATTAATTATTCCTGGAATGTCCTTCTTGGAACCTGTTTCTGCCTTAAAATACCTATACATACCCTTCCATTTTTCACTAAAATTCGTATGACTGCCAATTATGCTCGCTTTCATGTTATCCTTAGCTGCCTTCTTTGCTAGATTCAATTTTCTAGTAAGTTCCTTCAATTTCTCCTTACTTCCACAGCCATTTCTAACTCTATTTCTTTCCAGTCTGCACCTCCTTCTTAGTCTCTTTATTTCTCTATTATAATAAGGTGGGTCTTTACCATTCCTTACCACCCTTAATGGTACAAACCTGTTTTCGCATTCCTCAACAATTTCTTTAAACCCATCCCAGAGTCTGTTTACATTTTTATTTAACGTTTTCCACCGATCATAGCTACTTTTTAGAAACTGCCTCATGCCTGTTTTATCAGCCATATGGTACTGCCTAACAGTCCTACTTTTAAGACCTTCCTTTCTATCACATTTATTTTTAACTACCACAAAAGCAGCTTCATGATCACTAATACCATCTATTACTTCAGTTTCCCTATAGAGCAAATCTAGTTTTATCAGCACCACATCCAGGATATTTTTCCCTCTGGTTGGTTCCATCACTTTCTGAATCAGCTGTCCTTCCCATATTAATTTATTTGCCATTTGTTGGTCATGCTTCCTGTCGTTCGCATTTCCTTCCCAATTGACATCTGGCAAATTCAGATCTCCCGCTACAAACACATTTCTTTCCATGTCGTTTCCACACATAGTTGACTATCCTATTAAATAATTCCGAATCCGCGTCAGTGCTACCATTTCCCGATCTGTACACTCCAAATATATCAAGTTGCCTATTATCTTTAGAAATGAGCCTTACACCTAGAATTTCATGTGTCTCATCTTTAACTTTTTCGTAGCTTACAAATTCTTCTTTCACCAAAATGAACACTCCCCCTCCCAACCTTCCTATCCTATCTCTACGATACATACTCCAGTGCCGTGAGAAAATTTCTGCATCCATTATATCATTTCTCAGCCATGATTCAACTCCTATTACAATATCTGGTAAATATATATCTATTAAATTACTTAATTCTATTCCTTTCCTTACAATACTTCTACAGTTCAACACTAACAATTTTATGTCATCCCTACTTGATTTCCAGTTCCCTGTTCCCTTATCACCGCTCCCTAGGCCATCCCTTTTCCCTGAATGTACCTCCCTATTATCCTTCCAAACAAATTTCCTAACTTATACGTACCACTGCGGTTTAAATGAAGGCCATCTGAGCGCAGATCCCTATCTCCTACCCACCCATTAGGATCTAGAAATTTCACTCCCAGTTTCCCACATACCCACTCCATAGTCTCATTTAAATCCCCAATCACCCTTCAGTCAGTATCCCCTCTACAAAGTATTCCACTAATAACAATCTCCGCTTTCTTAAACTTCCCCCGTGCTGCATTTACCAGATCCCACACGTCTCCAACTATGTTGGTACTTATATCAGCTTGCCTTACATTGTTGGTACCAAAGTGAAACACTACCACCTTCTCCTTCCCCTCCTCCCTCTCTTCTACTTTCCTCAACATCTGCCTCAACCTAATTCCTGGATAACACTCTACCCTGGTACCCTTTCCTCCACACACTTTCCCCACGTGTCTAACGATGGAATTCTTCATAACCAGAGCCTCAACCCTACCCAACACATTTGATCCCCTCCCCTCCTGGTCAGCCCTATCTTTCCTGATAGCTGCAGAAGCTACTTTCTCCTCCCTTTTCTCCTTCCCATGGCCCTGTTCCACCTGTCTTTTCCTATCCTCTACTCTACATTTTCCTTTCCTACCTTTTCCCTTCCTCCTACTTCCACACATCTCAGCAACAGTTCCCTGTCCCTCATCTTCCTTCTGTTGTTCTACCTGGAGTGACTCGTACCGATTTCGCACAGACACTTGTCCTGAATTCTGATCCTGAATAGAGCCCTTAGCCTGCAATCTCCTTCCCCTTAGAACATTAGACCACCTGTCTTCTACAACTCCTCCCTTTCCTTCCCCTCCCTCTTGTACACCTACTGTAACCTGTACATTGTTTGAGGGAGTCCTATCTTCCTTCCTGTCTTCTGTGAGAATCCTAATTATCTCCCTCAAACTTTCCAACTCCTCCCTCATACCCCTCAATGCCTCGCCACATCCACAGTAAGTACACTCGCGTTCCTTAGCCATTCTTTACGGGGGAAAAATGAAATTAAAAATAAAATAACTTATTTGCAAAAAATAAATGAACGGAGGGATATTTTGTCTGGGATAGTACACAACAATAAGGTAATTAATATACGACTACACTACAATACTACTTAGTCGTGCTCTATTTTTTTTATCCTACAATCCCTGACAGGATAAAAACTGCTGTTAATTACTGAATATCGAAAGTAATATCGAAAGTAATAGACTACACAAGAACTACACAATTCCAAACTGCAATTAAGCCTATTCTAATTACAACAACAGTATTTTAGTAAGAGTTTCTACGGATACCTCTACTACACCAGTGCTACACAAATATTTTACAATAATAAAATAATCACACTAAATTCTAATAGGATATTACTCGTATACTACTGTACAGTACACTATAGTAATTTTAAACTACTTTCAGACGTATCCTAATTACGATACCGGTACCGTACCGTATGTCACTAAACTAAGCACAACAGAAATGAAATTTGCAAGAACTACTGTACTCAAAGGTTACCAACGAAGCTAAATGCTTAGACAAATTATTATTAGTAATACGGTCTAATCGATACACACGAAAAATAACACACGAATATAGCAGGCAAGATACGGCACTATCTAAACGTACTGTATCTATACTACAATGTATCTACACTACACTACACTGCGTTTGGTTAAATGCTGAAGTATCGAAAGGATTGCCGTACACGAAGAAAAACACGAATATTACTGGCAAGATACTATCTAATATCCAAACCAAACCCCATGGCACTACAGCCCTTGAAGGGCCTTGGCCTACCAAGCGACCGCTGCTCAACCCGAAGTTCTACAGAGTATGAGGTGTCGTGTGGTCAGCACGACGAATCCTCTCGGCCGTTATTCTTGGCTTTCTAGACCGGGGCCGCTACCTCACCGTCAGATAGCTCCTCAATTCTAATCACGTAGGCTGAGTGGACCTCGAACCAGCCCTCAGGTCCAGGTAAAAATCCCTGACCTGGCCGGGAATCGAACCCGGGGCCTCCGGGTGAGAGGCAGGCACGCTACCCCTACACCACGGGACCGGCCATACTATCTAATATATTATACCTTATCTTCACTACAATTCTACTGAAATGTTGTTTATGTGATTATTACAGCTGGTGGATTACTATTATTTTCCCTACTCCACGGGACGGAGAATGAAAGTGTCCTTAATTAGGCCTACTGAAAAATACGAGGTTGTCTACAGTAATTTCTCAAATATTTCTATCAAAACTACTACTACTACTCCAGGGACTTGAACTGAAATGTCTGTGATATATGAACTTTATTTATTATTAGCTAACCGCTCATAAATACTGAAAGATCGAGGGAGCGAAATATAGATTACGGATACTTTAACTACCTACTCAGAAGTACAAATGAATGGAATACAAGGTCAGCTGATTTTTATTTACTTGACTACACTACACCCTTTGTTCACGACTGTAGCCAACAATGCAATATTTGAATATGAGGAGCGACAATAATCAATAACAATACGACTGTTAACTATTACCGTGTAATCTCTTTAACTTCTTTTTAAATGGAAGTTTACAGGCCTATCGTGTTTTTTAATGTAGTTAATTATTACCTTCGCGATAGTTTGAACGGATATCTATACGAAATACCGGAGAAGTTGCTGCAGAAGTTACGGTACTATTCCTTATGATAATCTGCCTATGTAAGTATAACCAACGAACCTACAGATATTTACAAATATTTTTAAAGTTAATATTATTACCTAAAGTATTTCCTAAACCTAAATTCGAAACAAGGTACACCTAGCTAGCCTACTTAACCTAGAAAACGTAATTTACTGAGGACCAACTGAATTACTTGTTACAAAATTTAAATAAATATCACTACTCCCAATTTCTACCAACAAGCACTAAACACCACTATATAAACAGCACTAAATGAATCAGATATACACAAAATTTAGCTATTTCAATAGGTTTTCACTACTTTATCACTACAATAATGCAAGAGCTCTCTCAACAGCCAACCGTTCTCAAGCGCATCCTCGTCCTTAACGTTCCTTTCCTCACATTCAACACTTTACACTTCCGCCATTTACAAATTACACGCAGGTTCCTCACATATGATGCAACCGAACTCGATAGCTGCAGTCGCTTAAGTGCGGCCAGTATCCAGTATTCGGGTAATAGTAGTTTCGAACCCCACTGTCGGCAGCCCTGAAGATGTTTTTCCGTGGTTTCCCATTTTCACATCAGGCAAATGTACCTTAATTAAGACCACGGCCGTTTCCTTCCCACTCCCAGCCCTTCCCTTTCCCATCGTCGCCATAAGACCTATCTGTGTCGGTGCGACGTTAAGCAACTAGAAAAAACCATATGATACAAGTAGGGGCAAGTAGTTCGACGCCCCGAAGAAATAGCATTAAAAAGGGGGATACTTATGGATATCTCAAAAACTAAAGATGTTACAGGTGTAGGAATAGGTATTTGAAATCTCCTTTAAAAATAAAGAAACCTGTATTTATTTTTTCGGCTTGAGAGAAGACTGTTTCTCACATGTACAGTTCTATGTCGCATGGTCGTCTTAGCCACAATAGGTAATACCACAAACATGGTTTAAAAGAATTTCTGGGGTATATGAAACTCAATTCTTGGGTGAGTTTTTATACTTAAGGAATTTTCAGATACCGGTAATGTCTTAGTACAATGCCAAGGAACGATTACTTTGACCAAATTACGAAATCCACGTGAGCGAAGCCGCGGGTAATTGCTAGTTATTACATAACGCATCAACAACTACGTAACACAGCTAACACATTACTACTCCGAATAATATTACAAAAGCGACTGAGAGCTAGCCAACCCACGTGGCGATAGCATCCTTAAATGTGGCACCTCTGTTATCGTTGCCATAGCAACAGGCTATTTTCGAGCAGCGTTAGACAACTTTTTCTTGCCGGTGGCGCTTAAACGTCAGACTGGTGTTGGCCCAACATAGACTGGGATCAGATATAGAAGACACAATACGCGTCAATCTGCTAAATATCAAGGGACAGCGATTAGAGCTCTGTCTAGCGGAGTGACTTGAAGTTACTGATTCTGTCATATGAGCACGTGTATTTGTTTGTGAAGTTTTCGCGTTATTTATGCGTTTGCATTAAGTTGACACAAGTAAATAGTAGCGTGTGTCATTCCTATATAACTCCTATCATTATGACTGGAAAATTATGTGCTGTGTTTGGATGCAATAACTATGAAGTGCAGAAGGATTCGCGGTCTTTCTTTCGTTTCCCTCGTGACAAGAAAATGTAAGTAAATTTTGTTTGCATATATATTCCTACAGTTACAAAGAGATTTTTTACAGTACTTTCTAAACTTCTTACCTGCGCGACCCATATTTTAACTGGCTTAAAATATAATAAGCACATTTTATTGTATAGTACAGAATTTAACCTTCAATACAGATATGTTGTTGTAGGTGTGATCTGTGGGTTTAGATTTAATTAAGGAAAATGCATATTTGTGTGTGGCTGGTTGTGTTCCAAGCTATCCCATTTGCAATGCCTAATGCGTTGTCAAGCACTGAAGAAAATATGGGTGACTTAAGAAATGTACATATTTTGTTGAAAAAATATGATGATGCAAATTTGCTTCACCCCAATGTAATGGCAAGTATTGCTTATAGGGAAATTTTGAATGCCTTTGAGGCTAAATTCACAGATTGTTTCTGTTTGTAGGCTTCAAATTAAGAGGAAAATTGTCCAGCTCTTAAATGTTAATTCATTGAATCATGTTTGTAATGAATGTGACTGTGATACAATGTTTTAAAATGAGAAAAAAAGACAAATCTAGCCGTGAAAGTTCAGGCAAGAATGCTAAAGCTAAAAATGTAATGCATAAATGAAAGATCAAGCCCTTTCGCAGCAGTCCATTCCACATCTTGATTATATGTCCAATTTCAGTCTTAAATCATAACCTGTTAAATAATTCTTCATTCATTTATCCAGAATTGCTTTAGCAACTTTGAAGTTAATATCCTAATAACACATTCTATCTAGACGTAATTTATTTATCCATTTCCGTATATGCATTTCCATTGATATTTGAATTTAGCACGAATTTCCAGATCGCGCCACTTGCGAATTGTCTCTCATTTTAACAGGGCTAAATCCGGAAGTGTCGGGTATTGTCTCTACTGTATTTAATGTGATAGAAGACAAAGAAGATGTTTGTGAGTGCGTGGTGCGCGAATGCAAGACTTGTCATTATAAGGACACTGATACAAGTGAATTATGTTGAAATTCAGATTACAGCACACTACACAATATAGATCAAGAACAATATGATCAAGGTTAACAGTTTTACAATCTACAATCCAACTTTCGAGGCTTATTCGACAGATTTGTTGATTCTACAATAATGTCTCTGAATGTTTATAGACAGTTTCTTTTTATTTTTGTACAATGTCCAGGGGGTAGTTCTAATCTCTCTCAGTACCCTTCTCCCTCCTGGCTACCACCCTTAGGTAAAATGAAATGATATGGCATGTTTTCACGGCCTGCCCTTCTTGACGCCAAATCTCAGTTGAGGAACTCATACAGACGAATGATGGAGAATGAAGCTGGATAACAAGGATGAAGGAATGGGTTGTAGTCTATGAAGAGGAACTTTTACGGCATTTGCCTGGAAGTAGTGATGGGTCGTTCATGAACGAATTGACTCTTTTAAACGACTCTTGTAAGAGCTAGCTCCCTCCTTGCTCCTTGAGAGCTAGTCGTTCATTTATGGGCCTAACTGCGACTCCAAAGAAGAGCTAGCTCGTCACATCGACTCCTGTTCAGCGGAAATATTTGCAGTTCGTCCAGTGTAAATGTAATTATATTACACATTCATCTATCCAAAAAGCTCTCATGGTACCAATTGTCTCAGAAAATCCGACAAAGGCGGAAAATTGATATATAGAAAACTACTATATGATTTAACTATACTAAATCTTTCTGTCTTATTTACGTGGATTCTGGAATAGAAGGCAATATCATGGCCGATAAACTGGCAAACGTGGCAGCTGAAGGACAAGGCTTACGATACCATATTGCAATCCCGCAAAATGACGTATGGACACTATGTAAGAAATGGAATGAACAACGACGCCAATCAGCACAATTCAAAGGTAAACATTTCTACAATATCCAAAATACAATTGCTACTAAACCATGCTCCGCAAAAGGACAGTACACTAGACATCAAATAACTACTCTAGTCAGACTTCGCTTGAATCATGCTTGAACACCGGAACATCTGCATCGTTTAAAGATTAAGGATAACAACTTGTGTAATTGTGGGAATTATGTCGAGACTATAAATCATATCTTTTTTCAATGTTATAAATATCCAAGACAGCAACAACGTTTCATTTCCAACTTAATATCACTCGGCTTTGAACGTCCTCTAAATATTTCTTGTTTAGTACACTGACTGAGAGAGCAAATGCAACACCAAGAAGGAGTGGTCAGAACTTTATGCCAATTGCAGGGTAGACTGACGTCACTGAGGTATGCTCATGATGTGAAATGCGCCGCTGTGCTGCGCACGTAGCGAACGATAAATGGGACACGGCGTTGGCGAATGGCCCACTTCGTACCGTGATTTCTCAGCCGACAGTCATTATAGAACGTGTTGTCGTGTGCCACAGGACACGTGTATAGCTAAGAATGCCAGGCCGCCGTCAACGGAGGCATTTCCAGCAGACAGACGACTTTACGAGGGGTATGGTGATCGGGCTGAGAAGGGCAGGTTGGTCGCTTCGTCAAATCGCAGCCGATACCCATAGGGATGTGTCCACGGTGCAGCGCCTGTGGCGAAGATGGTTGGCGCAGAGACATGTGGCACGTGCGAGGGGTCCAGGCGCAGCCCGAGTGACGTCAGCACGCGAGGATCGGCGCATCCGCCGCCAAGCGGTGGCAGCCCCGCACGCCACGTCAACCGCCATTCTTCAGCATGTGCAAGACACCCTGGCTGTTCCAATATCGACCAGAACAATTTCCCGTCGATTGGTTGAAGGAGGCCTGCACTCCCGGCGTCCGCTCAGAAGACTACCATAGACTCCACAGCATAGACGTGCACGCCTGACATGGTGCCGGGCTAGAGCGACTTGGATGAGGGAATGGCGGAACGTCGTGTTCTCCGATGAGTCACGCTTCTGTTCTGTCAGTGATAGTCACCGCAGACGAGTGTGGCGTCGGCGTGGAGAAAGGTCAAATCCGGCAGTAACTGTGGAGCGCCCTACCGCTAGACAACGCGGCATCATGGTTTGGGGTGCTATTGCGTATGATTCCACGTCACCTCTAGTGCGTATTTAAGGCACGTTAAATGCCCACCGCTACGTGCAGCATGTGCTGCGGCCGGTGGCACTCCCGTACCTTCAGGGGCTGCCCAATGCTCTGTTTCAGCAGGATAATGCCCGCCCACACACTGCTCGCATCTCCCAACAGGCTCTACGAGGTGTACAGATGCTTTCGTGGCCAGCGTACTCTCCGGATCTCTCACCAATCGAACACGTGTGGGATCTCATTGGACGCCGTTTGCAAACTCTGCCCCAGCCTCGTACGGACGACCAACTGTGGCAAATGGTTGACAGAGAATGGAGAACCATCCCTCAGGACACCATCCGCACTCTTATTGACTCTGTACCTCGACGTGTTTCTGCGTGCATCGCCGCTCGCGGTGGTCCTACATCCTACTGAGTCGATGCCGTGCGCATTGTGTAACCTGCATATCGGTTTGAAATAAACATCAATTATACGTCCGTACCGTCTCTGTTTTTCCCCAACTTTCATCCCTTTCGAACCACTCCTTCTTGGTGTTGCATTTGCTCTGTCAGTCAGTGTATATCATCCGACAGTTCACTTAGCAGAGTTACTAACTTTTTTCAAGAATGTAATATCACGACTTAATATGGACGATCCTGACTCCCTTATTTGTGATCTGGTCATGTTTGTTTGTGGTAGTAAGACGACGTGATAGATCACACTGGCGTGAAGATGTAGAACCCTGTGTTAAATACCTGTACTCTAACATATGTATACTTGTTCATAACAGTACGATAGACGCCTAGAATATTCCTAACGTATCTTTCATAAACAACCTCTCCCAATAAAATAATTCGAATTTACGTGTCTCACCACCCCTCTAATCTGTCCCTTTGAACAGTTCCTTTAATTAGTAATACTTAAATCAACCCAGTGACTGGATGTAGTGCGCTGAGTCGTGACCACCGGTGCATTTATATTCGTCCTGGTCTTGGTACAAGCGTGGCCACCGGTGGTCACGACGATGGTGATAGTTTCACCACTCACGATGACGTCACTCATAGCTCGTCAGGCAATGCTGAAGCCTTCTCTACCGGTGGTCACGGCTGCGCAAAGTCCAAGTAAAAACGAAGGAGGAGAAGAAAAAGAAGAAGAAGAAGATAGCCTCTTCCCGCACTCAGTGCACCAGTGGTTGTGGTCAGTCTGCCATGTATGTTTTTTGTGCCGTAGTTCTGGGAGCCTGCTACCTAACGAAACAATAAAATGAAATAAACAACTTGTCATTGAGCAATACTTACCAGTTCACTTCCTACATGCACTCATAATCTATGAAGGATGTACTGTATATCCAGTAGGTTAAGAGCAAATAAACGACACCAAGTTCGAGTTAACTATGCTAAACTAAGCACGAACAACATTCACTATCCAGAATACTGAATATACCACCTGGCAAGTAGAAAGGCCAACGGCCGTAGCCGTGTTGAAACACCAGATCCCGTGAGATCTCCCAAGTTAAGCAACATTGGGCGTGGTCAGAAGTTGGATGGGTTGCCACGCGCTTTTGGTGGGGGTAAGGGAATGGAGGAGCGGAAAGGAACTGGCCACCCTACCGCACGTAAACTCCGGCTCAGGAACACCTCTGCGGAGGTTCGGTCCTGCCTTCGGGCAGAATAACCCTTACCTACCTACCAAGTAGAAAGGGAGTAGGCCTAACTTTATTCTGTCTGACAAATCCTCACCTATTTCATAAATGCGGTCATAACTATGAATCAACATATTGCCAACATTATTTGGTTTTACGGTACAGTTGATAAAATGATATACAGTGGTTTTAAATCGAATTGAGGAAAAGATAACGCTAGTTTTGGCTTTAAAATATAGGCTAAATAACTCATGCCAAAGTGTATACCGCAGTATATTTTGAAATAATTATTTATTAACGGGTAGTCGTGTAGAGTCCGACTCCTTAGCTGGATGGTCAGCGTTGAGGCCTTCAGTGCAGAGGGTCACGGATTCGATTCCCGGCAGAGTCGGGTATTTTAATCTCTTCTGATTATTCTTCTGACTCGGGAACTGGGTGTTTGTGTTTGTCCCAATACACTCCTCTTCATATTCAGACAACACACCACAGAAACACGCTATAGTGATTACATCCCTCCGCATAAGGTTAGCGTCAGGAAGGACATCCGGCCGTAAAACAGGGTCAACTCCTTTGTGCGAAGCAGTTCGCATCCATGACCCCACAAGTATGGGAAAAGTGGTAGAAGGAGAAGAGTGCCAATATATCGAACATATACGTTTCCTACGGTGTAATAGTTCTGGAAAAAAGATTAGAACAGTGTGTGTGTGTAACATACTGTACGCGAAAAAAGAAAAATATAGTACGTAGTAATAGATGCTATGCGTGGTTACATGTACATTTGTGCTGATAGTACTTTCCACTATTTTCGTTAAAGATTGCATTTAATCAGTATGTTTCCTACGCTGCATTATTGAATGAAAGAATCTGTTGTTCCAGTTCCCAATCGCCGCTACTGGTGACTCGACTATCTACCGATATATCGTGTTCAATAAATATTCAGTGTGAAAACTTGACAGTTGTGGGTTGTGCTTTAAATCTGGGGCCTATTCCACAAAAGTATGGTCTTGTACATTACAAGTTACTAGTGTGGGTTCTTGTAATGTATGGAGTTGTACATTTCTGTTCCACAAAAGATTGATACTCTCTTGTATATTACTAGTGAATTGTTACAAGTTTTACAAGTGACAACATATCAATAAACATACTACGTCATAGCATGAATCAGCTGTTTATCTTCATATTCCTTTCGTTGAAGTAGGTTATGCTTGCCTCATTAATCTTATTATCGTATTTTAAGTTATGTAGCAAAGATTCAAAGAACTCTAATATTTCTGTGAATTTCTCAATGCTACAATGTTATTTTTCAGTTTATTTCTTTGATGATAGGAAATTACTCCGTTATTATCACCCATTCTGTTCTTCCGCGATCCTCGCATATGTTCCACGATAGTCTGACATACCCACCTTGGTCTGTCATTTGGAATCGGATGCCGCTAATGACGACATTCGGCCGCCAAACTTAATTGTTACAAAATTGCACACTCTGCATGAATTGTTAAAATGGTGTCAAGGAAAGGAAGTTATTCATTTTGAAGGAAATAGAAAGAAGGAAAGATATTCATTTCGGTGCATTCAGCGAGAGTCTGAAAAAACAAGACAAAATAAAGGGTTGGATGGAAATATTCGATTTGGAAAAGCTCATGGAGCTTTTGAGGGGGAAAGTTGGATTAATGCTTGGAATTACTTGGAATTAATGATTCCAGGAATGTCCTTCTTGGAACATGTTTGTTCAGTATTTTCAGGTCAAGGAACAATTTGAGGAAATTTTATATCATTTATTGCAGCTACCACAGAATGTATTGACCTACAGACCAAAGATTTTGCCATCCCATACATATGTGCAATACCATGGTACTGACCACAATTTCCTAGCCAATGCAGTGTTGTTAGTAGGCCTAACTGTTGTTTAGCAGAGAGAGATTTATTTCTGTTCGTAGGATGTTTCAACCTATGATAAATATCCATCGAAAGTTCTTCCACTTGTATTGTGCTTAACCTAAAACTCTCATTGTATTCAAATAGTGTTAAACTGGAAGTTTATTCTTTCCCTATACAGACGGTAGTTTTCATTTTCATTACCATCACTATCACTTCTGCTAGACCACATATTTATCTAAATGTATCTGAAATAAGTATATTTAAATAGCACTAGTACATTTATATATTATTGTCCTTTCACTGGTAGGGAATCGTTCCCAATTCACTACTAAATTACAAGTACTAGTACTTTTGTGGAACATACCTATAAAAATTTACTGGTAATTTGTATGTATGGAGCAGTAAAATACAACTGTAGAAAATTCTTTTGTGGAACAGAAACTCTGGTATTTGTACTAGTTACTAGAGAATTTACTTGTAATGTACAAGACCATACTTTTGTGGAATAGGCCCCTGAAATATGTTGTAGGGACAGGATGTTATGACTGTATTAATACTGCGAGGGTCATAGAAATTCTACTTATTGATACAAATTTATTTTTCCTTAATACTGTTAATCTGTAAAAATGTTCATGATGATTAAAGCAATTTTCCGCACACTTCAGTTGGCAACGCAAACCATTGTGTTTTCGAACGGACTTGGTGCAGCTTGGTTCGTGCCTACGTTCGTATAGTTAAAAAGCAAAGGTACATCGAGAAAATGTTCTCAAGTTCGCAGAGCATTTTCAGAAAATATCTATGTAACGTGCCTACTTATACGAGTCTTTTCAGTGTTGTGCCGTCAATTAAATCTCGTGATCTAGGAAGATTGGACTATGTATGTCAACAATTTGAAGATAAGAAGTTGTTAGTTGTATCCCTACAGTGTTGTAGTCCCTGGGACGAATGCTTGTTAATTTGAAGTTATAAACTACCGTATATACTTTTTTGTGTCCTATACTTGGTGATATATAGTACGGTACTTTATTTTCTATAGGCTACTTGCTGATATACAATACATTATTTTATGCGTTGGTTTTAAGCTTGCTAGTCGGACACATGATCAATTATTCAATATCTGATGGCTGCACAGGAAAAACAAGTTAGTGTTGAAAGTACCTTTAACGATGATTACAATCTACTTCATCCTCTTATGATACGTAATAAATACAATGACAAAGCTCACGAGAAAAACAATGAAGTCCGTGAAAATCCTATTCGTTATGCAGTAGAATGTTTAAATTTTTGTAATGAATCTATTTTCCCGCTGTTACCGGCTGAAAAATATCGTGAGATAGTAAATAGGGCGAGAGACAATTTTAAGAACAAAGAAAGGGTTATACAGGATAATGGTTCAAAAACTACCCAACGAACGAAAAAAATATAAAATCAAGAATAGTGAAACATCAAGTGAGGAGGAAAGATGGTTAGATGCTGTAGAGTCTGGAAAACTTGAGGAAGTGGACGATGAGTTGAAGATTGTAGGTGTCAAAGATCCGAAATTGATGACTGCGAGACAGCGAGCAACATTTGAGAGAAAAACTGTAAAGGACACTGGTCGAGAGCAACTCTTGGCTATACCATCAGATTTGAAAAAGAAACAGGTAACCGCTGAAACTATCCAGAAATCTATCCTAAGGGCACATAAAAGAAAGCAGATTGCAAGTGAAAAACGAGAGAAAGTTATGCAAGAAACTCTCAATAGGCTCTTGACTAAGGAGAAACCCAAAGTACGAAAACGTAACTATACCCATTTAAACAGGAAGGCAACACCTTGTGTGAGTTATAGGATGTGTGGTGATAGCGTGTGTGTTTCAGTGCCAGTTGGTGTCGAATTTCGAATGGAAGCTAAGAAAGCTTCGGATGTGCAGCAAAGTAAGCCAGTTATTCAGTGTGGAGTGAAAGGATGTAAAAACATTAAAAGGTATCGGTGCGCTTCAACTGGAATACCTTTATGCAGCCTCTCCTGCTTTCGAAAAAATACTGAAGGAAGTGTTGGTTGAGGAAATTTGCGTGCCGTGTATATCGCATTTTAGGTATCTGACGATTGAAATATTTTATTGCTTTGCCTAATAAATGCAAAGTTTTGGACCGAAACCATCAACAGTAACTGAATTAAACGTATTATCCGCGCACTGTTTAGTGATAGCAAATACAGTAGAGACAATACACGACACTTACGGATTTCGCCTTGCTAAAATGGGAGACAATTCGACGGTGGTGCTCCTAGTGACTTGACCTGAACAAATCGCGCTAAATTCAAATATCAATGGAAATGTATATACGGAAATGGATAAATAAATTACGTCTAAAAAGAAAGCGGTATTGAGATATTAACTTCGAAGTTGCTAAAGCAATTCTGGATAAATGAATGAAGAATTATTGAAAAGATTATTATTCAAAGACTGAAATTAGACATAAAAACAAGGTGTGAAATGGACTGCTGTGAAATGGCTTGATCTTTCATTTATGCATTACTTTTTTAGCTTTAGCATACCTGCCTGAAATCTTACGGTTGGATTTGTCTTTTTTCCTCATTTAAAACCAATGTATCATCACATTAAGACATTTGTCAATAACAATATCGGCACATTCCTTACACATCTGATGCAATGAATTAACATTTAATAGCTGGACAATTTTCCTCTTAACATGAAGCCTACTAACAGAAAGAAAATCTATAAAATCCCGGCTTTAATCTGAGAAGAGGGATAAAAGAAAGAAAAGTTTGAAAATGTTGTCGATAGTGATGCTTTGAGGAATATTTACGTACAATTAGAGTAAAAATGTAACATACCCTTGGCTGTATAGTCGAGGATTTTTAAAGTCGCTGGCCTGGAAATGATCTGAACAGATCTTATAATTCTTATACAAGCGTAACGTCCCTTCTTTCTTGTACACTTTATCCAAATCGCTTCTGTGACATTTCACAACCCACAGATCACACATACAACAACACATCAGTATTGAAGGTTAACTGCTGCACTGTACGATAAAATATGCGTATTATATTTTAAGCCCGTTAAAACATGGGTCGAGCAGGTCAGAAGATTATGAAGTACTATAAAAATCTCTGTCACTGGAAGAATATATATGCAAACACAATATTACTTACATGTTCTTGTCACGAGGGAACCTGAAGAACGAGCGCGCATTTTTCTCTACTACGTAATTACTGCAGCCAAACACAGCACATACCTTTCCCTCATGTTGAGAGGAGATATCAAGGAATGACACATGCTACTATTTAATTATGTCAACTCACTGAAAACGCATAAATAACACCAAACACTTCACACAAAAATACACGTGCTCTTATGACAGAATCAGTACCGTTCAGGTCTATCCGCTAGAGTGAGCTCCAATAGCTGTCCCTCGATATCTCGCTCAGTGTCGTGTATTGTCTCTACTGTATTTGGTGATAGATTTACACCCTTGTGCTGAAGCGGTCGACTTTGGTTATCTTCGAGATTCGTATTGGCAACCTTTGAAACACAAACTAAGAATCGCTTATCATCGCTGTGTGCCATCTGGCGTACACTTTAAGTACTCGTACTGTTGTTGTTTACACAGCAAAGCTAAACCATAGAATTCATGCTAGGAACAAGTTTCGCAACGAGAAATGTTATATAGTATTAAATATTGTGTGTGTGACACAGTTGTTTGCTTAAAATAATAAAGGTTTATAAAATTCATATCGATCGATCATATTATCGATTCAATTCAGATTTCATTTCCATTCAGTTGGCAGTATTGACGGAACCCTTCTTACTTCTCCAACGAGTACAAAAATCTATCACTAAAAAGTGCGCGGATAATATTTAAAATGATGCAAAGGAAATGATGCATTTCCCTTACTGGCCAAGCGAGGTAACTAAAATTCTCGGTAGGTGGAACTGATGATTGGCCAATCAATGGAACAAATTGTTTTTTAGCAACAACATGGCGGCCTCCACAAATGCATATCGTGTGAAGTTGTCTGAGGTTGTACCTGATCACGTGGAAGGCGAAGGTTGTAATTTTTATTGTTATTGACGTAATTTCGTATAGACCAGTAATGTAGAGGTTTATACCATTCAGTGGAGTCTCTTAATAAACCGTATTATGAAATATTTTTCCTAGAAAATTTATTTTGTGGGATACTCTGCATGCTAAACAGTCCTCATTTTTTGAGAGAATTTTTACATAATTTGTCTCTTCAGTGACTTTGTTCATATGTATAAAAGAGCTGTTAATATCTTCCCTAAGCAATGTTTGGAAGTATTTATTAAATATTGATTTGTCTCAAACGACTTTTTAGGTTAGGGTAGTTGATGCCATTCGCCTTACAGTTTGGTGGATCTGCTACAGATCGCCCTTTTTCTCTATTGTGTTCCTTGTAAAAAATCATGTATGCGCGGAAAATTATGAATTAATTAAATTAACATATTGAAGTTTCTAAGGAAACATGGACAATAGGGCTAACATAAGTCTGATATTTGGTTGGAAAGTTAAGTTATACTTCAGTTTTTTAGGGAATAGTAACGCCAGCCTCTGGTGACGAAAACAAAATCCATTCTTAAGTTATCTGTAGCCATTCATGTAATCAAAATCAACTAGGCCTGTGGTAACTGATGGAATAATATTAATCCAACCATCCAAAATATTGACCCGGAGAGTTTCATATTTCAAATTATTGCCTCGTAAATTACTTCCTCTGTTCTGTTGTTGATATGAGGTATATAATACTATATCATAATTTATAGAGTGATATAACTTGCCCAAAGTCAAGCAATTATTTTGTAGCCCTATATGTGCATTGTACAATATTAATTCAGTGTGTATAATATTGGCCTATCCGTTAGTGGGTTTCGTTTGGTTATGTTTGTTACGGGTAGTTATGAGCAAAATGAAATTATAAGCTGCAGTAACTTAGTTACGAACATCTCGCAAGTTGTTACAGTTGTCTTTGCCCCGATCTATGTCAATCTATAACATTGGTTTTCATAAGCCTGCCAGGTTGTGTGATCTTACATGGCTGCCAACTCTCTTGATGTAGGTGGGAGACTTGGTTTCTTACATTACTTCCCAACCACCTGATCACGTAATTATTTCTCCCGATTTTTAGTTAATGACTGTACAACTTTAAATATGTTTTGAAACTCCCATCAGTTTCAGAATGTTGCTTCAGTGGCTTCTTACATCATGGCTTACTGTGCTATGGTCGTGATTGTTGTACTTTTCAGGGGGTAGATCAGTGTGGTTCGTTTAAGTTCAGCTACAGTATTGTGATCAGTTGGTAATGCAGTTTTACTTTAACAAGGGTTTGTTCATGCAGTCGAGTCAGAAACAGTGCTACTTTTCTTGTAAGTAGTACTTTAATTTACCATACGGAATAGTGTGTTCATTGAAGATTTGATGTTTTAGGGCGAAGAAATATGATCTTATTCTGAAACAATTCTTGGAACAGTTTCCATTTAGACCTATTACAAAATCAAGGAAACGCTCATATTTTGTGTTCTAAATTATTTGTCGGTGTGATTTTTCGACATTGCATAGGTAAAAGCTATGTTTCCATAATCTCCTGACTTTTGGTTTTCAGAGGTTTAAAGCTGAAAATGATAACAGAACATCTGGCCACACATCAGCTAGTAAAATACGCATCTTCAACTACACATAGTGATTGGTTGGAGGTCGACCTTCAGCATTCACAGTGAGCCATGATGTAAGAAGCCACTAAAGCACACATTATGCTGCCATGGTATGCATAAATAAGTACATTACAGCTGAATTATATACCAGGATCTTTGTTGCAGCATTGCTGTCATTTCAAATTTTTTATATAAAGGCCAAAGGCAGGCATTTGTACAAGTGGAGGCACATGCTCCCCTAGTGCACTATCACTGCATTGTCCTACATAAGAGAGGCTTGCAGTGGTGTGTAACAGTGCACTAGCCGCCAGCGTCTTGCAAAGGTGTAGCAATCCAACAGATGAGCCCACTGCTACACTGGGGCGAAACGTAGGTACATTCACGATTGAAAAAGCTTAAATTGCTGTCATTGTTGTCAAACATCCTAAAGCTATACCAACATGGTTAATCCTATATTGGACTTTCAAATCAATATCTGCACTAAATGACAGGGTGCTACACGGGTAAGGGAAGGTGTTTACATTATGAAGGCTCACTCCATCAGTGTGCTGGCACTGATCTTTCTTTGTCCTTTTCCATACACCTTTGCTCATATACAAGTGTTTATATAGGAGTTAGACGACCAAACGATTTCGCCATTATATCCAGTATGCCGTTAAAGGTGATATTGCAATAAACAGTTGGGGGGTTGGTGACCTTGGTAATGAACATATCTCCTAGAAGGCTTACAAGGTAACATGTGTAGACCGTTGCAAATACTGTGATTTATGCAGGGGAGGGCATCATCGAAGCCTTCTTTGGACAGTGATCAGTGCCTGCCGTGTGAGGTGTGTGTTTCAAGTTGTATTTGAGTTGCAGGGAAGGGCATAACTATAGAGTCTGCCCCACAATGTTATTAACATGAGGTACCACTATGTGGTGACTGTGCTTTGTTTAATACTTAGGTTTCCACTAGTAGCGCTGGGGTAAGTAGAATAGCACTGGTGCCAACTGTTGGTTTGATATGGCTGTCCTTTTTTATTCTTGTCGTGCGGACAGTATGCACCGTGGCAATAGGAAAAAAGACCTCTTGAAGGGAGTGTTTGAGGGCTACTGTTCTCAGGACAAGAGATTGGCCTGGATGTGCAAAAATATGTTACAGCCACTAAATGACTTTTTTGTTGTAAGCCACGAGATTGAAGGAAGAATTGAGGAAAGGTAAGATTATCGTCCGACGTCATGACTCTTTCAAACTTCACAGGCCTCTTTAGCTTTCTTTTTTCTGCAATGGTTGGTTACAAAATCTCTACTGGGCGAGTTAGGCGTGTGGTTGTGAGCTTGCACCAGGAGGTAGTGGATTTGAACCCCACTTGTTGCCAGCCCTGAAGATGGTTTTCAGTGTTTTACCATTTTCACACCAGGCAAATGCTGGGGCTGTACCTTTATTAAGGCAACGGCAGCTTCTTTCCCTCTCCTAGCCCTATAAGACCTGCCTGTGTTGGTGCGACATAAACCCAATTGTAAAAGAAAAATCTCTGTCTCTTCACTGGTGGGAACAATATCCCGATATACCGGGCGAGTTGGCTGTGCGCGTAGAGGCACGCGGCTTTGAGCTTGCATCCGGGAGATAGTAGGTTCGAATCCCACCATCGGCAGCCCTGAAGATGGTTTTCCGTGGTTTCCCATTTTCACACCAGGCAAATGCTGGGGCTGTACCTTAATTAAGGCCACGGCCGCTTCCTTCCAACTCCTAGGCCTTTCCTATCCCATCGTCGCCATAAGACCTATCCGTGTTGGTGCGACGTAAAGCCCCTAGCAAAAAAAATATCCCGATATCCCGGCCAATACCAGTGATCCTTGGCAGAAGCAATGGATAATGGCGCTTAGACCATAACTTTAGGTTATAAAAGTAAATATACTTCTAAGGGCGATTGAGTTTATCCCTGGCAGGCGTAATGTACACCTCTCTCCTCCAGAATCATTCCTAGGTAAGAATAGCAGCATTGAAACTCACGTATTAGGTTATAATCCTTGCAGGGCGGACTCAGTATCTGTACCCAGGAAAGTTTGAGACAACACAAATGGGCAGTCCTCAAACCATAGAAGTTTTCAGTCTGGCCGAGATTCAAATCCAGAAGCTCTCAGACCAAAAGTCAGTGTTTCTCTCAGAGTTTGGAACAAGTAGGCCACTTTACATGCGTCTTATCTAAGCCTAGAAGAAGATTACACTTGGCAGGACTTCCCACAATGATGCTCTGTTGCCAGTCAGTCTGTATTTATCTCTCTTCGAAGGTTTGGTTGAGTAGCAGTGAAAACAAAAAATAATTAAATAATTTATAGCCTTGAGTTACATTCCTTCTATACATTGAATGAAATATTGAGTTTATGGAATTATTTTCAGGTATGTTGACATTATTCTTTAACATGCGTACTGGCAAATATGTAACCGAACTATTTTCTGACTTTTGCTTGTCTGATCCAAGAGAAATGCTCTGGTAAGAAAACTGACAAGAGCTTAGGAAGCAGCAATGGAGAGGAACAGTTTACCATTTGGAGAAACAACATACATCTGAAATTTTCAGCTGCAGCGTTCATTATTGGAGTATATAGCATGAATGACAGGGGACCATCGTTGAAAAAAACGAGGCCAACTTTTTTTTCCTTCTTTTTACCTGAACTTTGAAGGTGAATCTTTAGAGGTCTTACCTGCAGCCTAGTCAACTGGTTCCCTCCTCTGTTAACATACCGTTACTAGATCCACGTGCGGAAGCAGTACTGGTAGGCAATTTGGGGATTCATACACAGTTCCACCTGCAGTTTTAGTTGACTTCTTTCTGATGACTTCTACCGAGCGAGTTGGCTGTGAGGTTAGGGTTACGTAGTTGTGAGCTTGTGTTCGCAAGATGTTGGTTTAAAATCCCACCATCGACAGTTTTGAAGATGGTTTCCTCTGGTTTCCCATTTTTGCGCTAGGCCTTAACTAAGGCCACAGCTGCTTCCTTCCCACTCCTAGGTCTTTCCCTTCAATGTGTTTGTGCGACGTTAAACCACCAGTAAAAAAAAAAAATTATTTTCTTTCGTTCCCACTGGAACATAGGCATGCATCTCACTCATTCGCATGCGATCATCTTTACCTCTCTCCAACTGTTTTCCTGTTGTCCTATTCGTGTTTTATGTTTAAGGCCAAATAACCTAATTGAAGGTGTGAAAGTTAGTAGGCCACAGTACCCGCACTTGGTGGTGGGGCTGCCACTTAAGCCTCCAAGCAGGCTAATGTATTTCTAGGAATTTTTTAATATTGAAAACATTTCTTAGCAGGCAAAGTAGGGGTCCCCATACTACGAAAAATGTAAAATTAAGCAATTTCCTCAATTGTGCCAAACGTTGAAGGGCTAAAGAGCCCGGAAAGTGTTCAAATTGTGAGTCTTGAATAGCTCTATGAAACCAAAAAAACAAATTTCAAAAATCACTTCCGTTCTAAATGCAGTTTTGGAAGAACAGCCTACATTCGCTTGTTTTTGTACTCATTATCTTTTTATTCAATCCTAGCCAAATTAATTACATAAATCTTTCTGTAATGTGTTCTTTGGTTCAATACCCTCAGGTGTTTTTTTTTTTAATTTCCACGCCGAATGTAGTTATAAGGGCTTAAGTGAAAAACTGCATTGATTCACATTAGCGTTCATAGTGGTGCTTAAGTGACACAATGCATCGACTCACATTAGCGCTCGTAGTGGTGCTTAAGTGAAACTCTGCATTGACTCACATTAGCACCCGTAGTGGTGGAAAATGAGGCAAACTGCTGATCTAATTAACCAGATAATGATGATTAAGAAAAGGATTGTCATTTTTAGGAATAAATTAAGAATATATTCTCATACTTTATTATATTTTATTTACCTAAAATTCGTAGCTCATATCCCTAGAATCTTTTCAACATTGAGTTGCTTGCTTGAAGGGCTAGGTCTGTGGATTATTTTTTCCCCCTGTGTTTGAGGAGATCGCTCCTCTCTGCTACCCTGTGGTTTCTCTCTCTTTCCTCCCAGAGAGTGGAGTACCTCTTCTGCAAACTACACCGTTCTGAAGATCTCCTCTGCTGCAGCTGCCATTGAGGACATAAATATGGTACAAAGAACCTATAGTTCCGTTTCTATGAGTTGCGACTTGACAGTTAACCGGAAGTCGGACATTGGTGCCAAATTGTTACAAGTGCAAACAGCTGATTCACAACACGCAACAACAGGAATGTATATACTCGTAAATAAGTCCAGAATCAATTATTATTTGTAGCAACATGCTTAACTCACATAAGATTAACAATAACGCATAGCATATTTAGGATAAAGCTATAAGATAAAAACTGATCAATGCTTGAACAGACAAAATGCAAGAAAATGAAATTTCTACATATCATCTAGAACAGCTCGCATTGCTAATAGATTCGATTCCTCCTAAGGAAGGAAGAATCCTACAAAGTGAATACACCACTCATTTCTGAGTCACTATCGGCATTGTCATCGTTTGTTGAGGTTTCACTCTCGCTTGACCATAACGAGATAATGTCTTCAACATAATCGTCTGTGATACTTTCCCTCTCCCAAGCTTCACTTATCTTGGACTGTCTCTCACAGCCTGCACTTACACGGCCTACAGCTTCCGAAAGAAATCTTTCAACTTCCGAAACTGTGAAGAGTCGGTTATTCGCAGCTGCATAATTCTTCACTTGGGCCCAAATCAATTCTATGGCGTTAAAATGGCAATGGTATGGTGGAAGGCGAACGCCTCGTGGCTATTTCATCCCCCAAGTAAAACTGGGTACTAGGGCTTGTTTTACAAGATGCACGAGATCCCCCTCCTCATGTCATCGTGAACCAAATGTTGTGCTCCTTCAACCACTCGATCAAGTCATTATTTCTAGTCGTCATTGTTGGTGCTTTGTCAAGAATGACGCAGTGAACTGACAAAGACCACAAAAAGAACTGAGCACAATACAGCACACAGCTGGTAGCACGTGGTTATAGTAAACAACAGATCGACAACACTGGTAACCGTAAGTAGGGTCTAACACGCTCTGTTGGAGCGATTGGCTGTTTATTCATTCGAATAGCCTCCGCCAAAAGGCAGCACTTAAATGTCAAGTCAAAATTCATAAGAACTGAACTGTAATGTAGGTGCGGTCTGTTGTTTAGTCTCTGGCCCCCCACCTGGGGCTCTCCACCATGTCAAAGTACCAGACTGTAGGGGAATTCAATTGATTGATGCAGTAAGTCTAGGATTAAGCTAGATAAATATGAGAAGAGAGAAGAACCATAAAGTGAAGAAGCATTCAATTGGTTAAAAAAAAATTCGAACACAGGACAAGCACAAAAGGAGAAAAGGGTCAGAAGGGGATAAGTATTGGAAGGAAACAAGCAAGTGTCAAATCAAGTGATATAATGAGAGACAGGAATGCAAAATTCAGTGAGTTCCTCTCATCAGCTGGCCAGCAGGCACGCCCAGCTTATCTGCCTCCCATTGACTCATAACTTCCTGTTACACAGTACAGTGACAGCACGGGAATGTCCGCACTACGCACTTCAGGTCCGTGCTTAGAATGTGTATTAAGTGTTGATCTGTTGCTCCAACTGTTCTCGAGTTGTGAAGTGTTACTTCGGGGTATATTTCTCATAATATCTCCACATATGTACACAGTAGAGGAAAGGGAATTTATGTGTGATAATTGTCGTTAAGGCGATTTGTAATACAATTTCCAGGTGTTCGACCTCCACATAGAGAGACTGTGCGGAAACTCGTTAACAAATTGAGAGGAACTGGTTCTTTACTCAATAAGAAGCAAAGTGTTAAAAAAACGTGTATTTAACGGTGGAAAAGTAAAAGACTGCTTAGACAAGAAGCCGGGGTTTCGAAGAGCTCAGCATGCCGGGCTACAAAAATGTTAAAATGTCATAAGGTACAAGCTTATTTTCTTAATTACTAGTTGTTATATCATTCATAAGATAAAGTGAGCAGAGTGCTGTCCTTGTTGCTATGCTGCAGAGCGGGGAGTGATGAGTCAACAGGAGGCTGATAAGCTGGGCGTGCCTGCTGGCCAACTGATGGGAGAAACTCACTGTAGATATAGAGAGAGACAGGAATGCAAAATAGATGTATCAAGCTGACTCCCGCTCCCCTGATAAAGCTGGGAAGTAGAAACGAGCTTGTTGTGGACTGAGAAGAGATGGACTTAGAGGTGAGCTTGATGAGGAGAGAACCTGGTAGTGTATGGAGATGTGGAGATTGTACTCTCCTCTTTCAGTTCCTCCCTCTTCCCACACTGTGTTCCTGTCTCTCTGTATGCGACTTGCTTGAAATGTTCAGACATCTCGACAGTCACAGCACATACTCTACTCTACTCACTCGGAAACTGACTGCCACGACTGATTGTATCAAGAATGCATGGTAGATGGTTAGTTACGTAAGAATATACAGTGCCACTTACCGGAAAGCACTAAGACTTCTCATTTGCGCAGTATTTTCAAAGTTTGCTAATTTTTTTAAGAGGCTTCAGAAACTGTAAGGGAAGAGGTAGGTAGATATTGACTTTTAACCCTTAGCACTCAAAATAAATTTGTGTGTAAAAAACTCAAGTAACAAGTTAACAAATTCCACCTTTCCACCATTTTAATAATCTTTGATTATTTTTACATTAAAAGAACATTGATCTATTTAAAAACTATGCAGTTTTCATTTTCTTTTGAGAACATCTTCAGCTGGGTTCATAGTTCAAGATTAAAATATAAACCAAGTACAGGTTTCATAGATACGAAGGTAATCCCAAAAGTAAGGTGGTCTATTTTTTATTTAAATACTTAGACCTGTTTATTTCTACAATGATTTACATCATTTTACAGCTTGAACATTTCACTATTTTTCTACATGATCACCCTTTTGGTCGATGCATTTTTTGTAGATGCTGTGACAGTTCTTGTATGCCCATGTCATACCAGCTCTCCACCATGCTGTTCAGGAAGTTGTGAACCTCACCTTTCATCTCGTCGTCAGTGCTGAATCGCTTTCCAGCCAAATGTTCTTTCAACTTAGGGAACAAGTGATAGTCACTGGGCACCAAGTCGGCACTATAGGGTGAGTGGGTGATGATGTTCCACTGAAACTGTTGCAGAAGAGCAGCGGTTTGCCGGGCGAGCGTTGTCATGGAGAATGTTTACGCCCTTGCTGAACATTCCTCTTCTCCGGTTCTGTCTCACAATACCTGTCAGTGATAATTGTGGTCCCAGCGGGCATAAAATCGACCACCAATACCCCTTTTCGATCCCAAAACACAGTTGTCATGACTTTACCAGCAGACTGCGTTTGCTTGAATTTCTGCAGCTCTGGCCAAGTCGGGACTATAGGGTGAATGGGTGATGATGTTCCACTGAAACTGTTGCAGAAGAGCAGCGGTTTGCCGGGCGAGCGTTGTCATGGAGAATGTTTACGCCCTTGCTGAACATTCCTCTTCTCCGGTTCTGTCTCACAATACCTGTCAGTGATAATTGTGGTCCCAGCGGGCATAAAATCGACCACCAATACCCCTTTTCGATCCCAAAACACAGTTGTCATGACTTTACCAGCAGACTGCGTTTGCTTGAATTTCTGCAGCTCTGGCCAAGTCGGGACTATAGGGTGAATGGGTGATGATGTTCCACTGAAACTGTTGCAGGAGAGCAGCGGTTTGCCGGGCGACATTATGGCGTGATTGTTGCTTGGTCTCAGGTGTAAAGTGGAACGCCCAGGTTTCGTCACCCATGAGAATTGAGTCCAAAAAGTTGTACTGTTCAGCTGCAAAGCGTTGAAGAAATGCATGGGAAGAATAGACTCGTTGCCGTATGTAGTCTTCAGTCAGCGTGTGTGGCACCCATCTTGCGCACACCTTCCGGTATTTTAACTTTTCCATTAAAATTCTGTGAGTAGCACTTCGGGAAATCTCAGGAGCCAGAGATCATCCAGGGTGATCTGCCAATCTTCATGCATGATTTGCTCAACCTTCACGACTGTCTCGATGGAAATTGACGGTCTCCTGCTCCTTGGTTCCCCGTGAATTTCAGTCCGACCCGCTGCAAACTCTCTATACCACTTACAAACATTTTTGACATCCATGCACGACTCACCATACACTTCCGTCCATTGGCGATGGATTTCAATCGGTTCAGTACCTTTTGCGTTCAAAAACCGAATAACTGCACGCACTTCGCACTTGGCGTTAACATCCAACGGGAGCTCCATTCTCGACGGCTACCAAGCCAAGACTAGAGTGCCTCAGCGCGGTGTGCGTATGTTTATATGCGAGCTCGGGAAACACTCTTCACAATATTGTGACCAACAGCCACACGAACAGAGTTCTGTATTTATAAAAAAAAAATAGGAGACATGGTTCTACTTTACTAGCGATAAGTACCACCATTATTAGGAGCCGATGACCTGGATTTTGGACCCCTTTTGACAGCAAGCATCATCGATTCAGGATTGTGCTTTAGAAGCAGTCCCTTGTCAGTAATACTATTGTTTTACGATAGTTTCTGGGAATGTGGGGTATTGCAGGTCAGATCCACTGATTGTTTTAAATTCATATTCACCCATTCATTCTTTGTCATCATGTTTTGAATTCTGGTCAGTGGATGATTTTGGGGTTTTTAAATTGGCGTTACATTTCATCTCATTTCGTACCATTAGGGGCCAATGACCTAGATGTTAGAACCCTTTAAACAACAAGCATCATCATCATCAAACTTCATAGAATGTGGTTTGGTGGACTAGGGGATAGGAACATGTACGGTAAGTAGCAAAACAGATTACACTGAAATTATTGCACGTCTGCTGTCCACATTTCCCCAGCAATGAAGTATTTATTTATCGTGTATAATAGTTTGGTGGAAGCTGGACGAGGGATATGGATGATGAATAGTTCAGCATATTGGGAATTCACTGTTGTGTTATGGTTCTCACAACAGAGGAGAAGGTATTTATCATGGAATGATATTTCCGGTCGTACACAGTCGGGCATGAGATTGGTCTGAGTTTGTACAATTTTTCGCAGAGCAAGACCTAAAATTTGATGTCTGCATGACAAGGGCTAAGTTAACGTACCGTATATCTCATTCTCAGTGGCTGGAATCCATTCCCTTACCCTAAGCGAAACTGAGATAAAATTCCTATATAAATGGTCTGTTATTGTACTTGAACTCGTCCAGCTGACTGTGACAGGAACAAATCACTTCGCTGAGCAGTACATAAAGTCCCGGGGAATGTTATCTCATGATATGGATGTTCATTCCCATAGGGAACCTGAAATATTTGTCCCATATGAGTAAATTTATAATACCAATATAAATGGTCCGTTATTGGACATTATAAATTTTCCAGGTAACTCATTCCTGGTTGCCAGCGTTTCGCCCCCGTGTGCTAGGTTGGGCTCATCAGTTGGTACCTAGCACACCCACCAAGACACTGGCTAGTGCATACCATGGAGGCCATTGCGTAGGCTACTTCGAGCCACCGACAGTGCCAATGCACTATAAGAGACTTTGTCTCTTCACCAAAATGTTGATGCCTGCTTGGCCATTAGATGATATGGATGTTGATTCCCATAGGGAACCTGAAATATTTGTCCCGAATGAGTAAATTTATAATACCAATATAAATGGTCCGTTATTGGACCATAGTGCATTGGCACTGCCAGTGGCTCCAAGTAGCCTACGCAGTGGCCTCCATGGTATGCACTAGCCAGTGTCTTGGTGGATGTGCTAGGTACCAACTGATGAACCCAACCTAGCACACGGGGGCGAAACCCTGGCAACCAGGAATGAGTTAACTGGAAAATTTATAATGTCCAATAACGGACCATTTATATTGGTATTATAAATTTACTCATTTGGGACAAATATTTCAGGTTCCCTATGGGAATCAACATCCATATCATGAGATAACATTCCTCGGGACTTTATGTACTGCTCAGCATAGTGATGTGTTCCTGTCACAGTCAGCTGGACGAGTTCAAGTACAAAAAAAAGTTTTGAGCCTTTACTGGTTCCATAACATTACATTACACCTTACTGAATGTTTATTTCTTATGTAATTATCCAGGTCTTCCCAATAAAAATTACAACCACCACTACCATCTCCGGCATGAATAGTGTCGGCGACAATAGTCTCTTCTGTATCATTTCGCCCTCATATGGTCTAATTTGGCAACATCAGCATCACTGCCATCAAAGTTATCTCTAAAATTACAATTACTGTCCTCAGAATCACTAAAACACTCATTTAATGTGCGTTCTATAGCATCACTAGAAAAATTTTCCCTGGTTACCGACGCCATTGCGGGAACGCTTCACCTAGGTGGCTGTAAAGAGACTTCAAACATAGTTGGAAGGAAACTCACGAGATAGAACGACAATGAATATGCGGCAGAATGCGTGTCAGACTTGTCACTCCACAGCAGCAGGCGGCTACTGCATTACATATGTTACACATCATTGCAAGCTGTTGGGTTAATAATTGGCCATGCAGCAGAAACAGAACTTCCATTGGAACCATTTGCAAAAATTATGAGGAAGTGAGAGGTTTGGCAACTCCATAGGGACAGCAGGCACATCTCCATGGCGACCGTAATAACTATACCCCTACTCCCTTCTCTCCAGCCAGGCAAGCAGTCAGTGGACCCTGTCAGAACACTTCTACTAAAATGAGGACATTTTTTCAGCCTTCAGGGCTGTTTAAGTTTCCGTTCCTCTGACCATTTACCTTGTGTAGGTTCCTGTTTTTCGTAAGTTATGAATTTTATTATGGTCCGTATTGACAATTCATCGCTATCAAAGAGTAGGGAAAGGTCCACCTATAACAATGCCATTAAAAATTTAAATAACATTCCCCATCTGTATAGTCGAGCCACTTGATTTGTAAATTATGTCTTGTTCATTAGTAATATTAGGTATTGGTTTGTATGTAGCTTGAAGGCGAACATTCATAACTTGAATAAGTATTCCTTTTCATCAGATGTAGTGATCTATTGTTTAATTTGGTTTGAAGTGAATGTCTGAAAAGAAAATATTTGAAGTGAATTATTGAGAAAACAAGGGAAGCTAGAAGATCAAGATTAATATACAGCTATATGAGACTTGCCCCTATGTTTCTTGTAAATTGTGTGCACTTGGCACGGACACCAACACCAGACTGACTGTTACGAGGAGTAGGGGTTGGAGGAGTGATGTGTAAATGTTATTGAATAGGTGGATCCTTCTGTACCCTTTGATAGTCCTGTTCTTCTTCCTCAAATCCCCATGTCTGCACTATATTTCATTCCGATCTAGTAAATTTGGTGATTCTAGGTCAGTAAGGTCGTTTTCCATTAGCTTATACTACTTTGGTCTAGTGGCCTTATTTTGCAAAACATTCTCGATTTTATGGGAAAGTCTGGGATGGTCCATTCTTTCTAAATGCCCTCTAAATTAGATTTGTCGCAAGACTATACAAGCACGACATTGATATCTTAGCACTGAGTTTGCAGAGTCGCATCTAACAAATTTTTAATCGTGTGTGAAGTTTCGTCTTAATTGTACGTAAAATATATAATATTGACTAGGAGGATTAAAATAGTTTTGTACAATTTTGTAAGATAAACAGATATAATTCGGTGAGGGGGAATTTTGCATGCTTAGTCCATTCTTGATAAAATGCCTCTCCTTCAGTGAGGTGAAACTGACAATGTACCAATGTCTTGCAAAATCTCTCCTCTATTATTTTGTAAAATTCATTGTTTCTGTTTCCAAAAATTGTAGATCCTGAAGATGGAGCTAGCAGCAGTGGCGACGATTCCAGCGTTAATGATTCGGTTGAAGAGGATGGAAAAACGGAGGCTGTGGAGGAAGAAGAGGAGAATGTGGAAGAGAAGTCGAGTGGGAATCCTGGATGGGCTGATGCTATGGCCAAAATTCTCAAAACTAAAAAACCAAAAGGAAAAAAGACTATTGTACTTTCAAAAGCAAAGAAATTGAATATGATTAAAGAAAAAGCTGCAGTTGTCACTCCAGGATTTGAAATTGAAGGTGAAATAAAAGAAGAGAAACCAGATATCACGGCCATATCAGTCATGGAACAGTCTAATCAGAAGAATGTCGTAAGAGTGAAGGTAATTTTTTTCAAATTAAAGTTGAAACTTAATGCTCAGAGAGGCATGGAAAAAGAGAAGATAAAAGCGTGTAAGTGCATGCTGCTTTTTCTATGATACAAATTTCTTGAAAAAAAAAAGCAAAAATTGATTCAATTAATATTTAATTTTACATCTGCATTATACTTAAATGATCTTTCAGCATATTAGGTCCTGCACAGACTATTTTTATTAGAAAAGTATAGTTTCAGTTTATCACAGGAAGTCTGCATATTCTTATACAATTTTGATCTGATTTGCTTTAAGATAAAATAATTCACAGATGTGTTGCCTGTATGTAAGAAAGTGTTTGTTAATTAATATTGAATATGACTAATGTCTAACTATTGCTGCAGAGAATTTGATAATGGTTGTTTCTTTCTGGTACTGAAGTTGTTTTTCCAATCTATAAGTCTGCTGTCATTCAACAAATGCCTTTGGAAGAGTTTCTCTTGCCCCCAAAAGACGACTTACCACTGTAATATCTTGCAAATAAGAGAATTGTTGGCTGATAGTTTTCTTCACGTTTTCAGTGTATCCACTGAACAGTGATAAACAAAATTTAAAAAATTAACATTCATTCATTCATTATCATTATAGACTGTTATGCCTTTAAGCGTTCAGTCTGCAAGCCTCTGAGAATTTACTAAACGTCGCCATAATCCTCGATTTGCAACTAGTGTTGTGGCCTCATTTAGTTCTATACCTCTTATCTCTAAATCGTTAGAAACAGAGTCTAACCATCGTCGTCTTGGTCTCCCTCTACTTTTACCCTCCATAACAGAGTCCATTATTCTCCTAGGTAACCTATCCTCCTCCATTCGCCTCGCATGACCCCACCACCGAAGCCGGTTTATGCGTACAGCTTCATCCATCGAGTTCATTCCTAAATTAGCCTTTATCTCCTAATTCCGAGTTCCCTCCTGCCATTGTTCCCACCTGTTTGTACCAGCAATCACTCTTGCTACTTTCATGTCTGTTACTTCTAACTTATGAATAAGATATCCTGAGTCCACCCAGCTTTTGCTCCCGTAAAGCAAAGTTGGTCTGAAAACAGACTGATGTAAAGATAGTTTCGTATGGGAACTGACTTCCTTCTTACAGAATACTGCTGATCGCAACTGCGAGCTCACTGCATTAGCTTTACTACACCGTGATTCAATCTCACTTACTATATTACCATCCTGGGAAAACTCACAACCTAAATACTTGAAATTATCGACCTGTTCTAGCTTTGTATCACCAATCTGACATTCAATTCTGTTGAATTTCTTACCTACTGACAGCAATTTAGTCTTCGAGAGGCTAATTTTCATACCATACTCATTGCACCTATTTTCAAGTTCCAAGATATTAGACTGCAGGCTTTCGGCACAGTCTGCCATTAAGACCAAGTCGTCAGCATAGGCCAAACTGCTTACATTTCCACCTAACTGAATCCCTCCCTGCCATTTTATACCTTTCAGCAGTTGATCCATGTAAACTACAAACAGCAAAGGTGAAAGATTACAGCCTTGTCTAACTCCTGTAAGTACCCTGAACCAAGAACTCATTCTACCATCAATTGTCAACATAAATGCCTTTGATTTTAATAATCTACCTTTAATTCCATAGTCCCCCAGTATAGCGAACATCTTTTCCCTCGGTACCCTGTCATATGCTTTCTCTAGATCTACGAAACCTAAACACAACTGCCTATTCCTCTCGTAGCATTTTTCAATTACCTGGCGCATACTGAAAATCTGATCCTGACAGCCTCTCTGTGGTCTGAAACCACACTGGTTTTCATCCAACTTCCTCTCAACGACTGGTCGCACCCTCCCTTCCAAGATGCCAGTGAATACTTTGCCTGGTATACTAATCAATGAGATACCTTGATAGTTATTGCAATCCTTCCTGTTCCCTTGCTTATAGATAGGTGCAATTACTGCTTTTGTCCAATCTGAAGGTACCTTACCAACACTCCACGCTAATTTGACTACTCTATGAAGCCATTTCATCCCTGCCTTCCCACTATACTTCACCATTTCAGATCTAATTTCATCTATTCCTGCTGCCTTATGACAATGGAGTTCATTTACTATCCTTTCCACTTCCTCAAGCATAATTTCACCAACATCATTTTCCTCCTCCCCATGAGCTTGGCTGTTTGCAACACCACCATGATGATTTCCTTTTACATTGAGAAGATGTTCAAAATATTCCCTCCACCTCTCCAGTGATTCCCTGGGATCTATTATGAGTTCACCTGAATTACTCAAAACACTGTTCATTTCCTTTTTCCCTCCCTTCCTAAGATTCTTTATTACTGTCCAGAAAGGTTTCCCTTTCCAGGTTATTACCAAAATCTTCCCATAACTTCTTTTTGGATTCAACAACTATTTGTTTCGCTCTGTTTCTTTCATCTACGTACCAATCCCTGTCTGCCTCGGCCCTTGTTTGGAGCCATTTCTGATAAGCCTTCTTTTTACGTTTACAGGCTGCTCTCACTTCATCATTCCACCAAGATGTTCGCCTTTTCCCATCTTTACACACAGTTGTTCCTAGGCATTCCCTTGCTGTTTCTACTACACCACCCCTGTATGCCACCCATTCACTTTCTATATCCTGAACCTGCTTACTGTGTACTGTTCGAAACTTCTCACTAATCATATCCATGTACTTCTGTCTAATTTCCTCGTCCTGGAGATTTTCTACCCTTATTCGTTTGCAGACAGATTTCACTTTCTCTATCCTAGGCTTAGAGATACTTAGTTCACTACAGATCAGATAGTGGTCTGTATCATCGAAAAATCCCCGAAAAACTCGTACATTCCTAAAAGATTTCCTGAATTCAAAGTCTGTTAAGATATAGTCTATTATGGATCTGGTACCCCTAGCCTCCCACGTGGGGCGGTGAATAGCCTTATGCTTGAAGAATGTATTCGTAACAGCTAAACCCATACTAGCACAGAAGTCCAGCAAACGCTTCCCATTCCCATTAGCTTCCATATTTTCCCCACATTTACCAATCGCCCTTTCGTATCCTTCAGTTCTATTCCCAACTCTCGCATTGAAATCGCCCATTAGCACTATTCTATCCTTGCTGTTGACCCTGACCACGATGTCACTCAATGCTTCATAAAACTTGTCAACTTCATCCTCATCTGCACCCTCACATGGTGAATACACGGACACAATTCTTGTTCTAATTCCTCCCACTGACAAATCTACCCACATCATTCGCTCATTTACGTGCCTAACCGAAACTGTGTTGCTAGCAATGGTATTCCTGATAAAGAGCCCTGCCCCAGACTCTGCCCTTCCCTTTCTAACACCCGTCAAGTACACTTTATAATCTCCTATCTCTTCCTCCTTATCTCCCCTTACCCGAATATCACTTCCTCCTAGCACATCCAGATGCATCCTCTTTGCTGACTCAGCCAGTTCTACCTTCTTTCTTCCATAAGCCCCATTAATATTGATAGCTCCCCATCAAATTCCATTTCGTTCGCCAAGTTGTTTCCAAGGAGTCCCTCGCCTGTCAAATGGGAGTGGGACAACATTACTCCCATAGGTCTGAGGCTTGCTTAAAGTGTTCTGAGCTCGGTAAATTCATGAAGCAGGATGCTGCTCTACTTGCACATAGTCCAAGTGAGGATCTCTCCTCTAACTGGTTATGGACCACCGGTGAATTGTATAGTCCTAGCCGCCTGAGCACAAGGAGGGCCACGACTCAGAATATGTCCGAGATGCCCACTCCCATTCCATAGCAACTGGTATCCCGACTCTCAGGACCACTTACTAGGCCACTCAGCCGTTGCCCATGGTTCACGAACTAGGACGTGACTACAGTAACCCACAAACATGAACCAAAAAATTAACAAAGAAATTAAATTTTAGAATGGTTGAAACACAATCATAAAATCAAAATTTTACAAGGTAAAATACACAGCGGCTAAGGCCAGGCAAAGGAAGGAACGCTACGAGGTGTGTGATTGTAGCCTTTCATGAACAAAACATTCGGAACACTGTAATTTTCCTAAGAGCTCTATTTATTAAAATAACATTATTTAAAATCCAAAAGAAATACAAACAAGACTTAAATAACATAATCAGAAAAAAAGGGAAATTAAGTGTGGTATAACATACTCAAAAGTTCAAAATAGAGTCACGTGCGCCCTGCACGACAGGTTATGTACATAGCCCTATGTGTCATGTAAAATCCTACTTTGATGATTCACATCCTTGTTACAGCAGGCTAGTCCCATACTAAGTTTACCATAAGTAGATAAAGGTTTACATAACCAAAGATGTAAAATAATGTAAAGCTATGTCGTCAACAAAACCATTTCAGGAGTAGGGAATGTAAAACTCACATTCGGTGAAGCAGAAACTAAAGTATGGCAAACTTGATGGATCAGTTTAAGTTAATAAAAAGGTAAAAAAAAAGTTTGCCTCGCCTGTAGTTGAGAACCTACATCATCGTGCTTATAGAAGATTTAGCGGTTAACGTGAATTCCGACAGTGAACTGCATAATTCAAGAAAAGTTTACACTAAAATTTCAGTGATGTTACAACTGAAAATCAAAAGAAACAAGAGTGCTTACCCTAAAGAGAGTTGAACTCCCCATTTGAGTAGAGCTCAGACCAACCCCATTCAGCTGCTAGGAAAGGCAACAGACATTCACACGCTGCCACCAAGGAACCGGTCAAGTTTGAGAAACAGGAAATGGGGTGAGCAGAAAAGAGATTAATAAGAATGCAGAGTTAACCCTCAAGTCTCACGTTAACCAATTACAATCTTTTTTATTCTGTCCAATCAAATACCTCTTCCTTCTGACTGACACTGTTAGTTGCACAAGTTTTCAAAAAGTCCAATCTAATGAAACAGGATGTAATGCTTCCAGAACTGCACGTGTACCCTTCATGTCCGTACCACCTTTGCCTTTGGCAGTTTTATAAATATCATCAGCTACGTTCACTTATAGTTAGGTATAAAAAGATGAAAGTATACACAATATATTATTCTCATAGCAATCTTGATCGCTTCACTAAAGAAACTTTGTCTAAAGGGGAAGGACTATGGTGGTGGTGGTGGGAAGGAATGCTTCAGGTGTGTAATTAAAAACTTATCCTTAACTAAAATACTATTGAAACATATGTTCAACTTCCAGATAAGGAGATAAAAAGGTTTGAAAAAACACTGGTTAACTTGTTGTAATCTTATCAGTTAAAGTGTATTCCCCATTGTCAAATTTAAATGCTCTTGCGACTCAGTGTTGGGACATTCTTTGAAGTTTGTCATTTGCCCATGAACTAAGAAATTGAGCAGTTTGTAAAACGATCTGCAATCGATAGAGAAATAGGGAAATATTTTAGAAAACTTTTTTCTGAAAGTGTGTAGTGTTTTCTTTGTTAACATGTAATACTGTATTCAGCGACACTTTTACACACACGTGCTTTCACATGTGAGGTAATAGATGCAAACGTCAATAAGGAAGCACAACATTTACACGGCACATATTCTGCATGTTCTCGATTCACAGTTGTTGCTAGCAAGAAGTATTCCCGCACTTCGCTCTTCATCCTTTCTTACTTTAGTAATTGTCTTTGGACTTCCATTGCATGTTCGCAATGAATGTCGTAGTGACTGCGAAAGTGAATCAGTCAGACCGAATGTGGTGCGTTCGCTCAGACCATCAAGCGCCAAGCGGTCGGACAGGTCACGCTCGCTAGCAGAGCAGGACTCAACTACACGACTACCTTCGTTCGACTGACCGTAAACTGGGAATTCAGACTTTTACTGTCCATATTATCTTGTTTATTTTAAGTTTTATCTTCATTAAATGTTATCGTCTTATTAAATGAAACCCATAAATATTTAATTTCATGGTGGTCACCAAAGTTGGTGATATTTCCATAAATGGTTGGTAATTTATATGACACCAACATTCCATGTTCATTTATTGTGGTGGTTAACTTTGCATTATAAAAGCCCTATTTCCTGCAACATTTGGATTGTATTCATTACTGGAAAAGAGGCAGCTTCCTTGGTATTAACTACAGTAACTAAATCATCATCAAAGCATAGTGGTGGTGGTTATTATTGTTTTAAGAGGGAGTACAACTGGGCAACCATACAACACTAATCAGAGAGAGAAACATAGAAGAGATCTGACTCTTCAAAAATTAAAGGTATCAGGCAAAGAAAGAGCCACAAAGGGCATGAAAATTAATGCCTCCCTAGACCTCAAATGCTCTAATACCGTCGGGGTCTGATAAGATGGATGAAAGTGCGGAGCCTGGCACAGGATCTGTATCAGGTCAGTTGAAAACCATAGGTATTGGTTACATTTTGTTCATTGATTTCATTTAGGATGGGTAATACCGAAGAAGTATGATTGAGAAGCGAAGATGTGAGAAAGGAGGTTGGAATGGAAAGCTTAAATAAGAACGCCATTGATACGAATAAACTAAGATGGTTTGGACATGTAAAGAGGATGGAGGAGGAAAGGGGCCACGTGGTGTGGGTCACATAGCTGTCAGCTTGCATTTGGGAGATAGTGGGTTCGAACCCCATTGTTGGCAGCCCTGAAGATGGTTTTCCGCTATTTTCACACAAGGCAAATCCTGGGACTGTACCTTAATTAATGCCACAGTCACTTCCAACTCCTAGCCCTTTCCTATGCCATCATAGCCTGGGACATAAAGCAAATGTTACCATTTAGAGATTCTTAGCAACTGAACCAAAGTATAATTAGTTCTAATATTATTCCATGGATATCAGCCATGGCTGTAAGTATGAAAGGTATTTCAAGGGATATAGCATAAAATCAAAATGATAATCATCATCATATCATAATTCTCCATTTCAGTTTTCCAGGTGTGGTGATAAAGCTGAAATATTGAACAATAATTTACAAAAGATTGAAATAGTAAAACGATTCATATATCTCGGAGAATGGACTAGTTGGAATGCTGTAGAATGCAAAGCAATCTAATCCAGGGAAAACTGGCCTTCCAACTAACAAAAGATTCATACAACAAGAAATCCCTTTCATGGGGTCCAAAATTAAACAAGTGATTAAACCAGAAGCACTATATGCAGCAAAAACATCAAACATAAATTTCAAAGGCCAGATGGAGAAACTCTAACTAAAAGAAAGGAAAATTTTAAGAAAGATCATAGGACCAAAATTTCAGGACAATAAGATAACATACAGTGGAACCTTGATATCTCGAATCATTACATAAAATTAGTTTCATGGTCCGTATCGCACTTCAGTAGATTCACAACTAAGTATTTATTTATTTTCCACCTAGTCGATACAATGACTGCCTAAGGCAATTTAATGGTTTTTTAAGGACACTTCCTCTAAAGCATTACTTTGTCAATTTATGTATTTTTCATCTAAACAGTGTTATGTGGCTGAAGATGTTGATAATATACGAAACATGTACCACTTTAAAACATTAAATTGCCTTAGGCAATCATTGTATCAACTAGGTGGAAAATAAATAAATACTTAGTTGTGAATCTCGAATCATCTCTGGAGCACCCCCTGTGGGTGGGAGACGCAGATGAAGAATACACCCACGGTATCCCCTGCCTGTCGTAAGGTATGACTAAAAGGGGCGACCGAGGGATGATCGAATTAGAACCATGAGACTACTTGTAATTAGTACCACCATGCGGGGAACACCATGGGTCACTTTTACTTACGCGTAGTACCATTATGTTAGGTACAAAATAGGTTTGTGATTAGTAGTAACAGAGAGCACTGTTGGCTTTTATATTACTTGTGATTAGTACCAGCATATGAGCAACACCACGGGATAGTACAAGTCCATGTGATTAGTACACTTATGTGATAACCACCATAGGTTTGCGTTGCCTGTAACTGGCGCCGCAATGTGCGAAACACCCTAGGTCTGTATTACATGTGCGAATTTCATTACCTGTGAGTAGTACCATAATGTGTGGAATACTGCAAGTCTACGCTACTTTTGATTAGTACTGCAACATGACAAATACCATGGTTCTACTTTCCTAGTGATAAGTACCATTATGAGGGGCCAATGACTTGTATTTTGGACCCCTTTACACTATAAGCATCATCAATTTAGTATTGTGCTATAGAAGCAGTCCCTTGGTCAGTAATACTATTGTTTTCCATCAGTTTGTGTGAATGTGAGGCATTGCGGGTCGGATCCACTGATTGTTTTAAATTTGTATCCATCCATTCATTCTTCTGGTCAGTGGAGGATTTTGAACTTTTAATTTGTCATTACATTTCGTCTCATTTCTTACCATTAGGGGCCGATGACCTAGATGTTAGGCCCCTTCAAACAATGAGCATCATCATCATCACCATCTCGGGAGCTAAATTTTATTTCGAGTTGTAGAATTTCTAGATATAGAGGATACTGTTTTTGAGCATGTATAGCACATAATTGAATCATATGTACCTGCGGGCTTATACTGAATACATTGTTTTTAAAAGCACACACTCTATTTTAGGCATCACTTTAATTATAACCCTTATTATAGTAACTTTTAGAAGCCAGCATAAAGTACATACAGTAGTGAAACAAGAAACCTACCTCCGTTAACATCTTTGGAAAAAATCTGTTAGTCGCTTCAGTTTGTTACTGTTAACCTCTCCTCCCTTCACATTGAAACTTCTCGTCAATACCACACAGCCGAGATTCGTAAATGGAGCTTTTCATCTGCGACTTCGGGGATTGCCTTTGTTCGTGACCAGTAATTAATTCACACCCGAGAAACAGCAAAGCTTTGCCGTTTTTCCGATCGCTAGAAGTTCTAGGTTTTTGGTTCCCGTCATATTAGCTCCCAGCATCACTGTAAACCTTTCTTTACTTGTCAACTGTTCCTCACAAACCACAAATGTCGTATTGCACAGTTAGTGTTGCACAAAATTTGAGTAATAGAGAAATGCACGTGAAGAATAAGACAAATGGCCAGGAAATTTAAGTTACTTCAAGATACTGAAAATTCAAGTAATGGAGGTTTGAAATATCGAGGTTTGACTGTACATCAAGAATGAAACTCTTTACAAGAAAATTGGAAAACTCTCAGATACTACTTTACAAATAAAAGTGTTTATAAAATCCTCCTTATCAACACAAATCAATTCATCTGTTAGATGGAACAAAGTCTATACATGTTTCAGCCTATTCTCAAGGCCATCTTCAGTAGCAGAATAATTATTACATAACACAAACAAATTAAAAATCTTGATGAGGTGAAATGACAGTGATCATGATTAATGAATTAAAAACATATTGAGGTACAAAAGTCCTCTCGTCTGATGGGTCGTTCTTGATAGTCAAATAAAACTTGCCGACTGTTAAAATGAAAACACTCTGCTAAACAGTGTAGTGAGACCGTCAATACCCTGGTTAAAACGTGCGTAACATCTGTAATGAGAAAAGGAATTATGCGTGGATGAAAAACAAGTTAAAAAATAATGTAAGAAAAGAAAACTCATTTAACTTACTTGTAAATAAAAGTTGTCGTCTCGAATGGAAATGACCTCGTCAGTCTCATTGACAACAGCTTGTGTGTGGGTTACTGTGTATCTGTGCCGATGCGGTTGGGTGGAGGAATGGAGGGGGAGGGACGAGGTTAATCACAGGAGGAGGGTGTTGAAGGAAGGGCCGGTCTTGTTCTAGAATGTCGGTAGTGAAACTCGTTTTTATTAATAAATTGTTCACTGATAAGCGGGACAAAGGTTTCCAATAATATATTTTTATTTTCATTGATTTAATTCAAGTTGTGCACGGAATTGTTATATAGGTCGATATATATATAAATGTTCTCTAGTATATTAAGTAAGGGACCTTTCTGTTCATAGTGTGAGATCTTTAAATCTTGGTCAATTGTTGTGTATTTGTGATTTTTTTTCTCTACAGTGTTCGCTCATGGCTGAGTAGCGGTTGTACTTTAGGGCATTGGGGTGTTCGGAGTATCTTATATTGAAGGTACGGCCTGTTTGTCCAACATACGTTGAAAGACGCGATTGGCATTTTAATTTGTATATCCCAGAGTTTTTTGTTGCTATTGACAGTGTGAAAATTAAAAAATGTTTTTGCATTGTTGTGAACGGTCTTGAAAGCTACTTTTAACTTGTGTTTTTTAAAGATGTTTGAAATAGGAATATGTTATTATTATTAAAGATAAATGTGGTGAATTTCTCTTTACGGGAAGGTTCTTATTCTAAGGTGGTCTTGGGTTTACTTTTAAATTTATTAAGAATTTTGTTCATAAAAGCTTTACTGAAACCATTACCTTCGGCTATTGTATAAACGGTGTTGATTTCCTTTCTAAAATTCTTACAGGATAAAGGAACATTAAGAGCTCTGAAAATCATACTATTATAAGCTGTCTTCTTCTGCGTCCCTGGGTGTAGAGAAGTCTGGTGGATTGTGTTTATTGTGTGAGTGGGCTTCCTTTAAATACTAAAAGAAAGGGTTTTATTCTGATTGTGAGTAATAGTTAAATCGAGACAATTAAGGGAATTGTTGTTCTCGGATTCTATCATAAACTTTATGTAAGGATCCAGGTTATTAAGTAATTCAAGAACTGTGTTGCTATCAGTAGTATTGAGAATCCAGGATAATAAAAGTATCATCAACGTAGGTAGTCCAATGTTTGATTTTGCCTATAATATGAGTGTATTCAAGAAAATCTACGTAAATATCAGGGAGGATTACCGAGTAAAACAGAGAAAAGAAACTACCCAAGTCTTAAGAAGAATAAAAAGACAGCATCATAAGGAGACACTGCAATTAATTGAAGAAGAATTCAATAAGTCAAGGGACTTCTACAAAACCTTCAGAAAACAGCTCCAAAAATATGAACCCCCAACCCTACTGATGAAGGATGAAAATGGTAAGCTGGCTCAATGCAGAAATTCTGGCTAAATATTTCAACAAGCTTCTAAATTGTGAGGAACCTACAGAACTCTTCCATTTGAACACCAACACCCCAATAAAAACACCACCAGAAAACATCAATCCCCCCCACAATAAAGGACGTCTACCAAGCCCTGAATAGATCATACCTTTGCAGAAATCTGGAAATATGCAGGAAGATCAGCAAAAATTGCCCTCCATCAACAACTTGTCTGTTTGGATTAAAGAAGAATTGCACGAAAAAAAAAGGAGACGAAACCGACCCTAATAACTACAGGGGAATCTCACTCCTAGAGATAACATACAAAATATTTTCAGTAATCATCATTAATAGGATAAGTTTAGAACTTGAGAAAGAACTAGGAGAATATCAAGGAGGTTTCAGACCCTGGAGGAGCTGTCCTGATCAGATCATGAGTCTTAAGTTGATAATGGACTATAACAGGAGAAGAAATAGAGATATGGTGATAACATTAGTAGATTTCAAGAAAGCTTACGATTGCATCCATAGAGAATCTCTGTTTAAAATTTTAAGACACCTTGGACTACACCTCAAATTAATAAACATGATAAAATTGACTCTAACTCCAAATCAAAAGTGAAGTTTAGGGGTGAAACATCAGAGTCATTTGAAATTAATACTGGGCTTCGACAGGGAGATGAGCTCTCACCACTATTATTTAATTGTGCTCTAGAAATGGTAATGAGGGAATGGTTTAGGAAATTTCCCCCAAAAATAAAGATTGGCCGAAAAATCAAATCAAATCGCTTGGGTTTCGCCGACTATTTAGCATTACTAGCAGTGGACATAAAAGAAGCAAAAACCCAGATATCAGAACTTCAAAACATTGCAAATAAAATTGGCCTCAAAATATCATTTGAAAAAACAGAAATTATGCCCCAAAAACCAACACAACTAAAAGAAGTACCATAAATGGTAATAAAATCAAAATAGTAACTCAATCTTGGAGAAGTAATAACACATAACCTAAATGAAAAAAATCTCAATCCAAACAAGAACAAATAGATTAGCTAAAGGACAAAAATTAACATGGGATATATACAAAAAGACATGTCTATCAGTAAATGCAAAAATAAAACACTACAACACAGTTACAAAACCGGAAGCTACATATGCAGCAGAAACACTTTTTCACCTGAACGAACAATCAAAGACTGATACGCTTCAGAAAATTGAAAGGAGGATTGGAAGAACCTGCATCAACAAAAAATACCAGAAATATGGACAGTGGTGGATAATATCTAACAAAGTCGTGTACAAGGAGCTAGAACCCATTACAGATACTATGCGTAAAAGGAGACTGGGATTCTTTAGACATATCATGAGGATGCAGGATTCGAGACTTCTGAAACCACTTGTACAACACAATCTCGTCTCAAAAAATACCACAACAGGATGTAAATGGATTAGAGAAATAAGGGAGGATCTGAAGGAAATAGGCCTTACAACAGAAGATACCACAAACAAGATAAAATTTAATACAAAACTCAAGAATACAAACCTCCACTTTACCCTTACACAAAACAAACCAACAACACGCAAATTTTCAACCGAGGAAAGGGCACGAAGATCGGAGCGTCTGAAGAAGTACTGGGAGGACCGCAAACTCCGAACAATCCCTTCAAAGAGACCTGAACAGTGCAGTGACTAAAGTGATCCTATGCGGTCATAAAAGAAGAAGAAACAAAATAATATCGGCTGTGATCTCCCCAGAAAATTTCATCAGTTGGATGGCAGGAATGATAAGCCGGGCGGGGAATACTACGTACAAAATGAAAATGATAAACTCTCAATTTATCCCCCTCAGGGAATTAACAGTAATATGAGACAGGTAAAATGAACTGCAAAATTGAAATATTTTAGTTTTATTATCATGAACAAGACATAAGAGTATTTTGATGTTATAGTGTTCTACAGGTCGTTCATAATCGTGCAACTGCAGGGTTTATCACTCTATTGTTGTGGAGTTCCATAGGGTTTATAACGTCATGCGGACTAGAGTGCTCGTATGCGATTCCACACTAATCCATACACTGCTCGCGCATGACACTACGCGGAAGTCAAGCTAAAAATTGATGTAATTGATGCAATAATGTTGCTGACAAAAATGAAGATGATTAAATAAACAATTTGACAATATTTACATTTTAATTTGCAGCATCTAATGACTCAAATACGTATTAATATTATGTAACTAGCATATATCTAGGTCATGTTAGCTGGGCGGTCTGTACAAATGGCAGGGCCCACTAAAAAGGTCCTAGGGAGAACACTGGTTGGATATGTAGAGTTTATTCCTGGACCACCCATGCTGATGTCAACTGGTGTGGCATATTCAGTTGCCGACGGCTACCGATAATTGTGATTAATTATGTACAGACCCCGCCTCTGTGGTGTAGTGGTTAGTGTGATTAGCTGCCACCCCCAGAGGGCCGGGTTCGATTCCCGGCTCTGCCACAAAATTTGAAAAGGGGTATGAGGGCTGGAACGGGGTCCACTCCGCATTGGGAAATCATCTGAGTAGAGGTGGGTTCAATGCCCACTTCAGCCATCCTGGAAGTGGTTTTTCCGTGGTTTCCCACTTCTCTTCCAGGCAAATGCCGGGATGGTACCTAACTAACCCTTTGGCACTCAGCCTATATGCAGGGGTTTGCTAGAAGACACTCAAACTAATGTGTGTGATTTTCCAAAGCAAATTACAAAAATTCAACATGTAAACAGTTTAACACACATTAAAATAAAATAAATCACACTAATACAGGAAACCATGAGTATTTCAGAATTGAATATACCTAGGACGTATTGTTATTGGTAAAGACCAACAAATTTATTAAATTTTGAAAATATATTTAAAAAAATAAATTATGGTTTTCAGTGACAGAAAAATCAGACATTATTGCATCTTCCTTCTTAGACATGAAAGAAAGAAAATTTAATTTTGAATAATTTGATATCAATAGGATGTGTGTGCTGCAATTCACTCATGAAGCATGGCACAAAGTTATTCAGTGTACATGTAACAGTTATCGATCTCAGGTCCTCGTGCCCGATGCACGGTGAGCAGCTGCGACTGTGTCATTTCCCAAATAATGGGAATCACTTTCGGAAAAAGAAGGTCATTATTACTGTCTAAATCATCTAAAAATTCAAGGACATCGGCCTCATTCGGCCTTGAATATGGCTTGCCATTACGATAAAAAGATGACACAAGCACGTGCAACAACGGAGTTATGAAAAGGAGTAAAATTGTAGTTTATGAAGTACATCGAACACACGATATACCAAAGAAACGAAATATACTCTAAACTAAACTCATAGCAAGATCAACTTGTAAGCCAACCAAAACAGATCCACGCAATAACAACTTCAAATAACCACAACATAAACATTCACAGTCAACAGATTTCATTTGTCAAATAAAAATATTTTGTAGGGCTGGTGGATATATCTCTTGAGTAAAACACAAATTCAACGCTTTAAGGTACCGTCTTGACCAACTGTTACGATTTAACAGCTACGCAAATGACCAAAATTCAGAAATAGGACAGAGCCGATGTATCGGCGCCGTGAGCTTTCTCGCCATAACCTCTCGCGCCGATCTATCAGCACGCTGATTGCGAAAGGGTTAAAGCCACAGCCGCTTCCTTCCCTCTTCCTTGTCTATCCTTTCCAATCTTCCCATCCCCCACCAAAGCCCCTGTTCAGCATAGCAGGTGAGGCCGCCTGGGCAAGGCACTGGCCATCCTCCCCAGTTGTATCCCCCGACCCATTGCCTCACGCTCCAGGACACTGCCCTTGAGGCGGTAGAGGTGGAATCCCTTGCTGAGTCCGAGGGAAAAGCCAACCCTGGAGGGTAAACAGATTAAAAATTAGATCAAAAATTAGATGGATGGCTTTTCCGGCGTTTGCTCTATTAACCAGCGTTTCGTCTTAGGTCTGACACTAGACTCTTCAGAGTGGGATGTGTCAGACCCTACCCACTGACGCTGGGGTGTATGAAGGTGAACTTATCAGAAGCTTATTTATGAAGCACAGTCTGATAACTGCATACGGGAGATAAAACTCCACAATGGAATTAATGCCCGCCTAGCAATTCCAAATGGAAATTCTAAGTTCCCATGGAGGGAATTAGATTCTTTTCCACCAATAGAGCATATCAAAAATTAGATGGATGGCTTTTCCGGCGTTTGCTCTATTAACCAGCGTTTCGTCTTAGGTCTGACACTAGACTCTTCAGAGTGGGATGTGTCAGGGCAAACGCCGGAAAAGCCATCCATCTAATTTTTTATCTAATTTTTGATATGCTCTATTGGTGGAAAAGAATCTAATTCCCTCCATGGGAACTTAGAATTTCCATTTGGAATTGCTAGGCGGGCATTAATTCCATTGTGGAGTTTTATCTCCCGTATGCAGTTATCAGACTGTGCTTCATAAATAAGCTTCTGATAAGTTCACCTGCATACACCCCAGCGTCAGTGGGTAGGGTCTGACACATCCCACTCTGAAGAGTCTAGTGTCAGACCTAAGACGAAACGCTGGTTAATAGAGCAAACGCCAGAAAAGCCATCCATCTAATTTTTGATATGCTCTATTGGTGGAAAAGAATCTAATTCCCTCCATGGGAACTTAGAATTTCCATTTTAAACAGATTAAGTAAAAAGTATGTACAGACTGATTATAATAGCTACCGATATTTCTAATGATTAACTGCTAACACTAAACAAGGAATAGCCGTGAAGAGAAATATTTGCGTACTGAAAACAGTAAGTATATGAATGGCACAAATACGGCATTCATACTATACTGTGCTTAGGAAGACTATTGAATGGAGCCACATGCAGTATTGCTTTGAAAAGTATCACAGTGTGCAGGCTACGGAGCAACCTAGGGAGTACATGTTCCAAGTTTGAGGTCGATATCTTGAATATTTTCCGAGTTGCAGTAGTTTGAGTGCAGCAGTGTAATTTCTTTCTTGGAGGCTTGAACAATCCAGTTTGTATGGGGTAGCAGCCTCCGTTCGACGCCCGTCACCAATGTGTTAAACACTCATCACGATAACACGTCTTGTGTAAGCTCTCAGTTTTCTTCCAATCTGAAGAATGTACTTCACAGAAGACCTGTTGAAACACTTAAAATACTAGCACTTTCTTGAATTCAGTTTAGCTAAAACAAGTATGTATGTTTTATGATAAGTTTTAGAGGTTCAGGTAACTCAGCATGCTCGATGTTGCTTGGAGATGACCATGCCCATTGCTACCAAAAGGCTTGCTAATATGTGCACGTGGCAGCTGTAAGATGCCATTAATGATATTAATAAGTATCATACGTGTTAAGGTGAATCCTTTCTGATAATAGTTTAAAAGTACATATTCCCTAACAATGTTATCTAGAGTTTTTACTATAACTTTTGTAATGATGGACCTGATGGTTATGGGTCTCCAACTGTCAAGATCTGTTTCATTACTCCCTTTAAATATGAAGATGTTTGAGCAGCCTGAATGACTTGATTATCCTAATGTTATTTCTTATTTGATTTTCAGAAAAAAGACTGGAACAGTAAAGGAAGAGTGAAGCCTTCCATTCTCGAAAGGAACAGAGAAAAGGCACTGGCAAAAATCGCAACAAAGTAGGTACAAATATTTTCATGTATAATGTACTGCTACAAAGTTTGAATTCAGGCTGAACAAGCTACCGTATAATCTTGAATATCGCCTGCAACATTTTTTTTGCAAAAATATTGCTTCTGAAAATCAGGTACGGGTCAAATTCAAGCCTTTCATACCTTTCATACATACATAGTTCGTTATGTGCGTCAGTGTAGCTACTGCAGTTCCATGTTGAACGCTACTTGTAAGTGTGCGAAATCTCCCTCACTTTCACGTTACTGGAACCATGTGGCATGTCAGCTGATTTTTGTATAAGTATGAAAAGAGAAAGGGCTTTAACACTTTCGCGGCCGATGTATGTATGTATGTATGTATGTATGTAAATTAACAGACCTCTTGTCTGTGCATTGTTATGGTGTTACTAAACATATGCGCCATCCGGGCATCATATCAATTGTTAGTTACAATCTCTGTATCCATTACACGTCGGCATACGCTTCTGCGATGTCAAGAGAGAACAGTGAAGTTTCAGAACCTTCTCTCCGGGAGAAACCTTGTCTTAGCAGGATAAACAGGCGATTTGCAGTTAATGATGATAGTCTGGAAGCTCTCCTGAACGCCATTGACAGTGGCAGCATTGATAGTGATGACAGTGTAAAAAGTGACTATAGCCACCTGAGTGAGAATCTTAATTACGGATACGTGTGTCGAGTGTCTACTCCCAATTCTCACATTACAGAAGATAGAGAAGACGTAAGTAATATCTCATCTCCAAATCTCCCGCCAAATAACATGGGCAATATTTCAGGGGTCATTTCTTGGAGTTCAGATTCGTCCTCAATGAAACAAATAAACTTTATTGGTCGGCCGGGAATGAAGGTTCCACTGCCAAGTGATGCGAAACCCATTGATTATTTTTGCTTGCTTTCAGACGACAACTTGCTGAATAACATTGTAAGTGAATGTAACGCATTTGCAGAAGAGTTATTTTTGCGAGGAAATGTCACTGAAATGTAGCACACTGTTTTGACTAGTTACATTGTACATGTTGTGAACGACGAAACAACATATCGGCCGCACATAACAAAGTTCAGTTCCATAGGCGCACAAATACAATTTTAAAACAAGTCATATCAGATGGAGGACTAGACTGCCCCAAACGAGCAGACACAAACACATCACTCAGAAGGTGATTCACATTTATTACACATGAATAAAACACTGCATATTTACACATTATGTACAACAAATTCGGAGGTACACCAAAACATGTGTACTGCTGCCGGTCGCCATGTTCAGTGTCTGAGTATAAAACAAAAACGCAGCAGCACATTGCCAACTGTAACAAAATGAAATGCCGCAGGCGAGTACCAACACAAAGGCCGCAACATACTCCCCCCTTTGAGGGATCTCAGTACTCAAAGTCAAGGGTTCATGCTCATCACAGACAAATGATTAAAAAAGAAAACTCAAATACAATATATACAAATATACAACTATACAACATCCTTGGGCAATGGACACAATTTCACTATGGCACGGCGCAAAAGACCAGTTTTAGTCTTTACACTGACCACACGAGTAATATTGTCACAACCAGGATGGAGCTCCTGGATTATACCAGTCTTCCAAACCAGAGGAGGAAGGTTATCCTCTCTTAGAAGCACTAAATCTCCCACAGTTGGAGTCCACTTCCCTACGGAAGACCATTTACGTCTTTGTTGAAGTGATTGTATGTATTCCTTTGACCACCTCTGCCAAAAATCGTGATACAGCTGTTGCACCAAATTCCATTTAGTCAGGCAGGAGCAGGAGCTGTTGGATATGTCTGGAGAGGGGATAGAGGTCAATCGTCTCCCTACTAGAAAATGTCCAGGTGTCCAATAGCATTGATCATTGGGGTCATCAGTCATTGAACAGAGAGGTCTCGAGTTCAGCACAGACTCAATTTGATACAAAAGAGTACTCAGCTCTTCAAAATTAAGAATGCATTTTCCTAGGGTCCACTTTAAAAGTGATTTTGTGGACTTTATTCCAGCTTCCCAAAGCCCACCGAAATGAGGACTGGAGGGTGGAATAAACTTCCAAATCACATTCAAATTAGATGAATATTCTTCTATTTCAGTAGAGCTATCCTTAATAAATCTTAATAACTCATTGTTGGCTACAACAAAATTTGTGCCATTATCACTGAAGATGAGATTTGGAAATCCTCTACGCGCCGTGAATCTTCTAAATGCGGCGAGGAAGTCCTGAGTCGTTAGACTCTTCACCGTATTGCCTTAGTGACAAGACAAACAAAGAGAGCAATATACGCTTTAAACTTTATCTTACTCCTCGGGTTATCACCTTTTATGATGACTGGGCCACCATAATCAAGACCAACCTTAACAAAAGGTAACGATGGTTCAACTCTATACGAGGGTAACTGACCCATTATGTGAGTGATGAGTGGAGGTTTGCACCTGAAGCACTTGTAACATGAATGGATCACACCACGAACAACTGTCTTACCACATGGAATCCAAAATCTGTTACGCAAGGAAAACCATACAGCCTGAGGGCCGGAATGCAATAGCATCTCATGTTCATGTTTAACAATCAATTTAGTAACAAAGTGTTTCAGAGGTAGAATGATGGGGTGTTTTTCATTGTATTCCAAATGAGAATTCATGAGTCGACCACCGACTCTCAACAACCCGTAATCATCGAGGAATGGATTCAAAGTTTTCAATGAGCTCGAAGAGGCAACTACATTATTAGACCTCAAGTCGTGAAGTTCCTTTCCATACTCACTAGCTTGCGTCAGACTTATTATTTTCATTTCACTAATCAATTCATCAGGGGTGGGTGGACCAATGACACAAGCATCCTTAGTGGAGCGAACATTGGTAATAAATCTCAGAACATAGCTATAAACTCGCTTACGTTTGAGAAAGGACGAAAACTTCTCTAACTCAGGTGGGTGCATGTTAACTAGCAGGACTCTCAAAGAGGGTTTCGATTCTGCATTCACAGCAGATGGTGTATTACTGGCAACAAAATCAGGGTACACGGGGTACAATTCGTGCAACCAGGAGGGACCATGCCACCATACATCAAGAGAAAACATTTGTGAGGGTAAAACACCTTGAGACAAGTGGTCAGCTGGATTGCTGTGGGTAGGTATATGTCTCCAATCGGAGACTGAAGGGAGGGATTGAATTTCAGCAACTCTATTAGAAGTCAACAGGATCACTGATACCTCATCATTATCAGATACTGTCCTAACATACACACAAGCACCATAGGCAGCTTCTGAAGCGTCAGAAAAGCCATGGATTTCAATAACCTTGTTCTTAGCAAAAGGCATTACATTTCTTTGCACTCTGAGTTCGTTGAGCAAGGGGAGCTCACTGTAGATAACATTACAGATTTCAATAATTTCAGATGAGGGTTCTAACACATCATCGCAATCAATTTTCAACTGCCAAAGAGACTGCAGGATAAGTTTGCACTTAACCACGGCACATCCTAACAATCCAAGGGGATCAAGTATGGAAGCAATGATAGTGAGAATGCTTCTCTTAGTGACTTCCTTAGGTGCTTTCTTCAAATTTATTTGAAACTGAAACTCATCACATTTAGGATGCCACACGATACCTAATGTTTTAATAGCTTCATCCTTAGTGACAAGGTGACAACATTTCTCTATCCTCTACAGGGACATTGGCAAGAGCTTCTGGACAATTTGACGTCCACTTTCTAAGATGAAATGATGCACTATAAAGCACAGAAGAGATTTCTGATTGAAGCTCCTTAGCTTCTTCAACTGAACTAGTACCTGTCTGCAGGTCGTCAACATAAAAACGAGCAAATGATCTCTGATGCAGTGGGGTGAGATTCCTTGTGTTCATCAGCAAGTTGAACTAGACATCTCGTAGCAAGAAAAGGGGCGGAACTTGTACCGTATGTGACAGTAGTAAGACGGTAGTCCTTGATTTCTTCATCAGTAGATTCATGCCAAACAATTTTCTGCAGATTTCTGTGGTCAGGATGAATTAGCACACATCTATACATCTTAGCAATGTCAGCCATAAGAGCAACAAAATAGGTTCTGAACCTTAAAACAATGGGCAGCAAGTCAGGCTGAATAGTAGGACCAACCATTAACATAGAATTCAATGCTATCCCATTTGATGATTCACAACTTCCGTCAAAAACAACTCTCAGCTTGGTTGTAGTGCTAGAATCCTTGAGCACAGAATGATGGGGCATGTAAAAGCTTAAAGAGTTAGAGGTCTCTGGAGGTGCAATTTCCATGTGACCCATTTCACTGTATTCACGCATGAAATCTACATACTTCCTTTTCAAGTCTGGAAGCTTAGCAAATTTATTTTCCATCTGTTTGAGCCTTCTAACAGCATTATGCTTAGACTCAGCCACAGGTGGCACTTCAGCACGAATAGGAAGTTTGACAACAAACCTACCAGAATAATCTCCTTGAACACTATTCACAAAGTGTTCTTCACAAGCCCTTTCTTCAGGAGTAAGAACTGGTTGATGAAGTTCTTCAAGCTCCCAGAACCTTTGGAGTTTAGTGTCAATAGAATCAAGTTTTACAAGATTGGCACGACGAGCCTTGGCATTATTCTTAATGCACGACTCAGGGAAAGTGCCTGATAGCACCCAACCAAATTCGGTATCTAATAAGGCGGGATAACCCTTCTTATGCAAAATATTAGGAGAGACAATTTCATAGTAGACATCAGCACCTAGCAAAATATCAATAGTAGAGGGCTGATTAAATGTCCTATCACTCAAAATAATATCATGAGGAATAGCCCAATTAGAACAATCAATTTCCTGCGCAGGGAGTGGACTTGTGATTGTGTTCACGACTGCACAGTTCAACTTCAATGTATAATCTGATACATTTGAGAATAAAACAAGGTTACATGTGGGACTTACAGGAGACACATTCGCATTGCCTATACCAACAATAGGTAGACGACAAGACCTTGTACGGATACCAAGCTTCTTGACAAGATCAGAAGTCAAAAAAGATAATTGACTCGCAGAGTCTAACAAAGCTTTAACTAGTATAATCTCTCCTGAGCTATCTTTTACTCCTACACGCTGTGCTCAGCAAAACATTAGAACCTAGTCCTGAAACAACCTTCATAGCAGTGGGTGAAACAATTGCAGAACTTGTAGAAATCATATTATTATTGTAATTATTGGAACTTGCTTGTTCTTTGTGAACCAATAAGTTGTGGGGCCCATTACACTGGGGGCATTTGTTTTGCTTACACTGTTTAGAAACGTGAGAAGCGGAAAAACAAAGATAACAAAGTTTATTTTCCCTCACAAACTTGCGACGGTGATCAATGTTTGCTTGTTTGAACTTTCTACAATCAGAAATGCTGTGATTATCAAGTTTGCAAAACCTACAATTCAAGGAAGTGCTATTGTTGGCAATGTGAATGGCTTTTAGGTTGGATTTTAAGTCTCGTTTTTGCTCAATAACAGGTTTCTTGCATTCTGTCGGCTCTAATGTTTGACATTTTCTTTCCCAGAAATCAATCAAATTATTTAGTGTGGGAATATCAGTGGAGGCAAATTTGTTTTCCCATTCACTTCTATGGTTGGACTTGATCTTATTTAGGATCAATTCCTGTAGCAAAATTTCATGTAGTGGAACTTGACCCTCCAAGTTGTCAACAGCACTAAGATTAGATTTTACTTGGTTTATCAATTTGCTATATTCAACGGAAGATCCACTAGTACAATTATGGAGATCAAGCAAATGTTTTACGTGCTGAAACAATCAAGCGTTTGTTATTGTACCTTTCATCAATTAAATTCCAAGCAACAGTGAATTCTCCGCGCATATGGCTAGGTTATCCAACAAATCCCTAGGTTCGCCTAGAAGAGGCGACAATAGGTAGTGTAGTCTTTGCACATTGTCAATGCATATATTGGTAATAACTAAGCTTTGAAAGGTATTCCTGAAACTCAAGTATTTTGTCTGATCTCCTTTAAAAACAGGCAATTTAATGGGAGGGTGCTTCAAGCTACAGTTGGATTGAGTAGAGTTATCAGAGACAATGGATGTGTTACTAGGACTCCTGGGTCTTTCAAATGAACAAAGCAATTCTTGAATCCTACCAACTATTGTGTCATATCTGTTTTCAAATTCATCATGCTCTCTGAAGTGAGTTTCACTAGATTTTGAGTCTAATTCACATTCTAAATACTCCCTAACTGCACTGAATTCCTTCCAAATTTCTGGCAACCTATTCTGTTTGGAAATCAGTTTGTAGTGGTTAATGCTATCTTGCTTCAAGTAATTTTAAGTAGACCACGTTTTTGAACGGCCTTTGCTTCGGATTCAAACACCCTGAGGAATAGTTCAGGTAATCAGTTATTGACAAGATAATAATAGAAATCAATCTTACAACTATGGTGACTATACAAACAATAAGCTCTATATTCAGTGCACTGTATTCATTTGCATTGTTAGAATGAGTGACAGTCTTTGAATGGAACCAACAATGTAGGTATTTGAAGGTGCTCAAATACGACAGCCCCGTGTCGGTAGATTTACTGGCACATAAAAGAACTCCTGCGGGACTAAATTCCGGCACCTCGGCGTCTCCGAAGACCTTAAAAGTAGTTAGTGGGACGTAAAGCAAATAGCATTATATATATAATTCGCTGGGGCCATCAAGGACCACGTTAAGTCTTGTTGCATTTGACACTGAACTTGGCCTTCTTTAGAGCCCAAATTTCCCTCATTCTTTGTGAGTGGGCCTGCTTACGCTCCTCTGTCCAAGGGGCACCGTGTCTTCTCTTCGGTTGCTCGTCTCGGTTTAGCCCGTTCGTCAATATTTTCTTGCGGAAGAGATCTCTATTAAGGGCGTCTTCAGCTGAGATATGTAGCATTTGCAGGTCTTCTTTGGTATTTCTAAACCAGGAAATTGTGGTTTTGGGGTTTGAATCAAAAAAGTGAAAGATTTCTTTGGTTAACTTTCTTCCGTCCATTCTTTTCAGATGACCGTAAAATCGTGCCCGTCTTTTTCTGATTGTGTTGGTAATTTTCTCTATTTTGCTGTAGACTTCCTTGTTGGATCTCTTTTGATGGATTCTATTTCTGTACTTTGATCCCAAGATTCCTCTCACAATTTTGCGTTCTCTTTTCTCCAGTTCTTCAAGGAGTCCTTTGTTGGCATTTAGAGACAGGGTTTCGGCTGCATATAGAACTACTGGCTTCAGAACTGTTTCATAGTGACGTATCTTAGTGTTTTGGGAAAGGCATTTTTTGTTGTAGATTGTGCAGGATGTTTGGTAGGCTATTTCCAGTTTGCGTACTCGCTCCTGAAGTGCTTCTTTGTCCAGTCCATTTTTCATGATTATCTCACCCAGGTATTTGAATTTGTCTACTCGGGTGATGTCCCCGTATTTTGTATGGAGTTTTGGTGGAGCCTCTTTGATGTTAGTCATTACTTCTGTTTTCTCAAACGATATCTGCAAACCAGTTTGAAATAGCATTATTATTATTATTATTATTATTATTATTATTATTATTATTATTATTATTAACAATGTAGGTAGATGCACAAAGGCATGAAATAACGTATAATAAACCACGTACGTTCTCAAATATGCAAAATACACAAAGCAGCCCAACAAATTATTAGCACGAAATCTTATAATGCCCATGAGAAGTCAAGACAAATCTATTAATTCTATACACGGAAAGTGCTAGCAGTAGGGTTAGGATATTAGGCAGGATGTCCACCCTAGTCAAGATAGGAACAATAAAGACAAATGGAACAGACTTACAGTACATAGCGGTGCTGTATCATTAATCATCACTAGGTACCACTGGAAACACTCCTTGAATGGAACCACATGGCCAAAGTGACTGGAAAGTCCAAAGGATGACGTCTGCGATGTAATGTTCACTGGAGTCCAAATTCCAAGTAGCATTTAACATCTCGATCATCAGGGTATTACATACAAGCTGGCGTAAACAGCTCACAAGAACAAATGCGTCAGCACGTGGTAACTTCCACAGATTGTTAACGTGCGATATCAAAACAGTTCCAAAACAATGTAGACTTTGTTGAAATCTCAATTTGGGAATCCAGCGACAATAGAGGCAGAGGAATATTCAATATTTTGGATGATGAGCTGAAGAAGAGGGGGATTCCGTGGGATAACTGTATAGGTTTTGCATGTGATAATGCAAGTACTATGACTGGTGTTTCCAAAGGTGTGAGCTCCTTCATTTCTAAAGAAAATCCTAATATTCGTGTGCAAGGCTGTGCTTGTTATCTTGTGCACTTAGCTGCTCAAAAGGAGTGCAGTGCTCTTGTAAATGTTAATATTGAACAGTTTTTAATTGATGTTTATTACTATTGCTGAAGAGTTCAAAGAGGCAAAATGCTTTAAAGGTATGCCAGGAAGTCTTTGGTGAAAGGCCACACAAAATTTTCAAATATGTTTCTACCAGGTGGTTATCTCTTATACGGTGTGTATCAAGGGTCTTAGAACAGTGGAACCCTTTAAAAATGCTTTTCTGTGAATCAGATTCTGACAAGGCCAACTCAAAATTTCTGAAAGTTAAGGAACAATTCAAAAATCCATCTACGAAGCTTTACCTTTTGTTTCTCAGCTCTGTTCTTCCACTTTTCAACTCCTTAACCCCTCAGCGTTGCAGCCATTTAAATAGCTTCCTACCCCGCGGCCGGATGAGATTTCATCTACGCGCGACTGAAATACATCGATTCACTTAAAGCGTTACTACAAGTATAAGAGTATCCCGATTTTCACGAAATTTGGAATTCCTTATGACAAAACTATGTACATGCAGATAATTACATAATTCTTTCACATTTCCTTAGTAATTTAGTTCCGTGTGATAGAGTTCGAAGCACTCTTTGAGACAGGGACTCAAGTCACACTCCTGGCAGCAGTACACTGACGTCTTCTTTTCGCCGTGTTTTGAACACAGGATACAATGTCTCTGAGGTTTGGATTTCCAACTCTTGGGTGCTAATTTCCTGATAAAATGTCTTTCCTGCAACCTTGGAACTGTATTATCTGATGCGCGCCGGCCTTGAATATTTCGTTCCCCTCCCTCCCGAGTGTATTTTGTAAACAAACCTTTCACCAGCTGAACCCGATAAGGTAATTGCTCAATATTTGTCTCTGTGACCTGTGTGAGTATTATTAGAGAATTTAGCAATTAGAATTCACCGTTGAAAACTTCTCTTTGACCTGTATAATTATCTATAGTCTCTTACACGAAATTTAAAAGTACTGTGTCCTCCACATCGTCACTCTCATCATTTACCACTGCTACATCATCTATTTCATTATCACTCCTGCTTATACTGTCACTACTACTTCCGACTAAACTTTCATCTAAATTATACAATATTTCAAGCACGTTACTGTCAGTCATACCACGGCTGAGCGTGGCGCGTCACACGGATTGATGAAACTGCAGCGAGACCGAAAGCAACAGGACGAAACTGAATGAGGGGAATAACATTTATGACGAAACAAACCAACTCGATACATATTTCAGATAAAAGGTCGAGACAACGTCTTTCAAATGAGATATATACCATGAACAACTGGTTCTCATATCGTATGACAGAAAGCAGCACTAACTGATGCCTACACAGAGTGCTCGTGGAGAGTTTCGAAAACATTACAAGCTGAGAAATAAAGACAAATATAATAAATAAACCGCACTCCCAATGTACAAATAGAGCAAAGAACATCACACGAAAAGACAAACTTCTCAGATCATCATTTCTTTATTTTATTCTGTGAGAAAGAATGAATCAAACAGACTTTAAAAAAGCAAGAGATTAGTGCTCAGACTTATTTGACAAATAATTATCCTTGCGAAAACAACTACATTATAACGATTTTTCAATTCTTATTTAAAACACTGATAAACCCGAAAATGTCTTCCTGGAAACAAAACAATTTTCATATCAGTAACTCCAAAACTCTTCACGCTATAGCCGTAAATGTGAAACCATGTATGGGTCTATACCACGTATAGAGGTCGGCGGCTACGGAAGAAAAGAGGGTCTATACCGCGTATAGAGGTCGGTGCTCAGGGGTTAAATGTATTCCTCCAAGAAGAGACACCGCTTATTCGTAAACTTCACTCAAAGTTAAATGAATTTTTCAGCGACGTTATTGTTCGTTTTGTGAGAGCATCCACTGTTCCAGAGTCCAATACTAATTTGCTTGATGTGAAATTTAGTTCTGCTAAGTTGCAGAAAAGTGACAGCGAGTTGGTCATTGGGGCAAACACAAGAGCTTACATAAGGGCAGTTTCTGTAGATGTAACTACATTGAAAAACTTTTATTCCGATGTGAGACTGTTCTATACAAAAACATGTGAGTACATTGTTAACAAATGGCCAATTAGGGATAAGTTTCTCGAGCATGCTGAAGTTGCTGATGTTTTCCAGAGGAAATCAAAGAGTTTATCAGTAGAATTTATGATTGACCGGTTTCCTAAAATTCTGTCATCAGAGGAAATTGATTCTTTGGAAACTGAGTTTAGTCGTTTCCAATTTGATGGATTCCCTTTTGACAAGGATGAAAGGGCCGACAGACTTTCGTTCGAAATATCGAAGATCACTGATGCTTCAGGTATGAGGAAGTACCCTTCACTGAGTAAACTAATGATGGCTATTCTTCTAGTACCCCATAGCAATGCTCCAGTGGAAAGAGTTTTTAGTTTGGTGAGGAAGAATATGACTGAATTCCGTGCTAATATGAACACCGAACTGTTAAGTGCTCTTTTAGTGCAGAAGATGCACGTGATATCAAAAGAAAAAGCCTGTCACCAGTGCACCTTTATGAAACAGGAACTACAAGCTGCTATGGGGCAACTGCAGTACTGAACAAAAGAAATGATCCTTCAACCTCCACCCAGATAGGTACTGCAGATCACCTGTTCCTCTAGCAGGTAAGAATCATACAGTGTTTATATTGCCAGTCTTTGAGCATGTTATTTTTGGTTGAATTGTATGTTGTTCACTGATTTTTCAGTGATGTGTAAGTTAGTGAGATCTCGGAAAAAAAATCTTTGGTTGCCCCCCCCCCCCCCCTGCATTACGTTAGCATCTCTGGTGATAGTAGGTATCTCATTACAGATGACAGAGAGATCAAAGAAGGATGGAAACATTTTGATAAGCTGTTAAATGTGAATGATATCACAAACATTTCATTATATAGATTTGTTAATGATGGAAGGATGGAAGACACTATAACAGATCTGACATGTCATCGCCATAAGACCTATCTGTGTCGGTGCGATGTTAAGCAAATAGGAAAAAAAATCTGGCATGGAATGATATAGAATATGCATGGAAATACATCAGAACAGGAAATCTCCAGGCATTGATGAAGTGTGTGGTGAAATGATCAGGTTTATACTCCTTAAGAAAAGTGACAGGATGTAATGTTCCAATTACAGATTAATTACATTAACTTCCCAAGTGGGAAAACTGTATGAAAGGATTTTAGAAAGGAAAATAAGACCATTGATAGAATTAAAGCTATCAGAGGAACAATACGGATTTCGGAAAGGCAGATCAATTCATCTAATACTTGGACTGCGTCAGCTAATGGAGAAGTATTATGAACATAATAAGGCCCTTTGGCTGGCCTTCCTGGATATCAAAAAGGCCATTGATGCTGTAAGCAGGGACAAAGTCTGGGAAGTGCTGAGAAACAGTGGACTCGATAATGACACGAATTGAGAATTTATATGAAGACATCAGTAGTCGCGTCAAAGCACCATCAGGAATGACGGAACCCTTTAGAATAATTACAGGGGCCGATGACCTTCGATGTTAGGCCACTTAAAACAACAAGCATCATCATCATCAGAATAACTACAGGCCTAAGGCAAGGTGGAGTTCCTGTCACCTCTTCTTTTCATTACTGTGATGATGAGATTCAACAAGTACGGTACGCCAAAACGTTGGTGACAACAAAATTCAAGTCATGCTATTTGCTGATGACATCTGTATATGGGGAGATTCCAACGAGGAACTTCAGGATCAGATCAATGCAGCTAAAGCGTACAGCCTAAGATTCAGTCAGGAAAAAAGTGTTGGTTATGCAGAGAAGTGGTCAATCTGAAGGTTACATTGAAATAGAGGGTAAATAGCTCAAGATGTCTAACAAATTCAAATACAGTATCTATGAAGCATGATATCAGCAACAGGCTCCATTGAAGAGGAACTTACCAGCAGGATTCAAGCTGGAGGAACATTCTATAGAGTTGTCAGAGACCTAATATGGAACCCAAAAGTATCATTGAAATGCAAGCGAGCAATTTATGTGACTTATTACATTTCAAGTTTTGACATATGGGAGTGAGACCTGGACCATGAGGAAAAAGGATGAAGCAAGGATTCAGGCAGCTGAAATGAGATTCGTCCGAGCGATGGTTGGCAAAACAAGATGAGATAAAATTTGTAATGAGAACATAAGGGACATGGCTCAGGTTGGCAGAATACAGGATATCATAACTCTGTGTAGACTCAAATGGACAGTAACAGCTAAAGGGTACGTCCTAAGATTCAGTCAGGAAAAAAGTGTTCTTTATGCAGAGAAATGGTCAACCTGAAGGTTACATTGAATTAGAGAGTAAACACGTGCAAAGGATGGATCCTGATCGCATACCCACAAAAATGTTTGATCTGCAGTTAAAATATTCAAGATCAAGAGGGCAGCCAAGAATGCGATATACGGACATGGTGAAAAACGACATTCACCAACGAGGAGGGGACTGGGACAACATTGAAAAACAAGAAAAGTACAAAGACAGAAGTTGGTGGATGGGCTTCATTCGCCGACCCATCGTATAGATGGAACGACGTGGGATATGTATGTATGTTATTAACTCACCTTGTTGTTGTTTGAGTCAACAGTCCATAGACTGGTTTGATGCAGCTCTCCATGCCACCCTATCCTGTGCTAACCTTTTCATTTCTGCGTAACTACTGCATCCTACATCTGCTCTAATCTGCTTGTCATATTCATACCTTGGTCTACCCCTACCGTTCTTACCACCTACACTTCCTTCAAAAACCAACTGAACAAGTCCTGGGTGTCTTAAGATGTGTCCTTTCATTCTATCTCTTCTACTCGTCAAATTTAGCCAAATCTATCTCCTCTCGCCAATTCGATTCAGTATCTCTTCATTTGTGATTCGATCTATCCATCTCACCTTCAGCATTCTGTAACACCACATTTCAAACGCTTCTATTCTCTTTCTTTCTGAGCTAGTTATCGTCCCTGTTTCACTTCCATACAATGCCACGCTCCTCACGAAAGTCTTCAAAAAACATCTTTCTAATTCCTATATCATTGTTTGAAGTGAGCAGATTTCTTTTCTTAAGAAAGCTCTTCCTTGCTTGTGCTAATCTGCATTTTATGTCCTCCTTACTTCTGCCATCGTTAGTTATTTTACTACCCAAGTAACAATATTCATCTACTTCCTTTAAGACTTCATCTCCTCTCACCTAGATATTTGAATTGTGTTACAGTTTTCATTTTAGTACTGTTAATATGTCATTATCATCATCTTTTCTTCGCTCCAGCAAGCCGGGTGCAGTTGTATACGAGCCTCCTCCAGTTTGTTCTATCCATCCACAGATGCTGCTCATATATGCGACACCAGTTCACATCTCTAATTTCAAGGTCCTTCATTATCTGTTTTTCCCAAACATCACGAGGTCTTCCTCTTGGTCTCTTACCAGGAACATTGTGGTTAAAAGTATGTTCGAGGTTGTTTTTTGTAGACAAGAACGGAGGAACTTCATTTCTGTTGCCTGAAGACGACTCTGTTGGTCCAGTAAGTGTTGCTGCTTCCAGGCCATACGTCAATATAGGTACTAGATATATTTTGTACAAGCTGATCTTGAAAACTAACGGAAATGTTTCATCCCAAAGTATTTGACGTACAGTGTGATAGAATTTGGAAGCTTTCTGTATTCTGTTACTAATCTCTTGATGTGTGGTATCGTCTGATGACAGAACACTACCTAAATATGGAAGTTGTCTACAACATCTATCTCCTCATCTCCAATTCTTAGATGAACAGTTGGAGAGTTTCTACTCATCACCAAGCCAACTGTCTTCGTTTTGCTGATTTTGAGATTTTGCTTCATGCCAGAGATCTAGTCTAGTTTGTACTTCTGCTTCTGTCTCACCCCATACCATTACATCATCAGCAAAAACCAGGGCATTAGTTGTTGGATCCTTTCTCTTAACCGCTTTTAAAACTTCATCCATTATGATTATGAAGAGAAGTGGTGAAAGACAATTTCCTTGCTGGACTCAACTCTTCATTTCAAACCAACCTGACCTTCCATCCTGGACCTGGACACAACACTTGGTTTCATCATATAATCGTTGTAATCTTGCTATGATGTCATCGGGCACTTTCTTATCTCTCAAACATTCCCATATATGCCTGCGTGGTACATGGTCATATGCTTTCTGGATGTCCAGAAAAACAGTTATAAGTGTTTTACCTTTCTCCCAATACTTCTCATAGAGCATTCTGGTGGCAAAAATGAGATCTGTAGTTGATCTATGAGGTCTAAATCCATGTTGTTGTTCCTCAAGTGTAGGTTCAACATATTTTCTAATCCTGCTCTCACGGATGGATTTGTTGATTTTGAGGCCATGTGACAGCAGAGTTATACCTCTGTAGTTGGTACATTTCTTTCTATCACCTTTTTTCAACAATGGAGATGATAACTCTTTGCTTCCAGTCATTGGGTATTACATTCTCTTTCTAGATTCTATTTAGTACCCTGTACATCCACTGTTGTCCAATCTCTCTTAGTGCTTTGATCATCTCAACACTTAATATATTGTTTTTCAGCTTAGATATTGCTGTCTCTACTTCCAGCCATGTCAGACTAGTGGTATTTGTGCTGCCAAAGTCATAAAGTTTGTCGTCTAATGGAGTGACATTTTCATAACAGTCCAGCAAAGTTTCAAAGTACCTTTGGAATTCCTATAATATTTTAGTCTTATCCCTAGTCATCTAGTCCTACAGATTGGATAGATTCGTTTTGAGTTCTTCTATTCTTAACAATACTGTATAACAGGTTTTTTTTCTTTTCTTTTTTTTTTTCATGCTGCGTTATTTTGTAGCCAGATCTTCCTTGCATTTCTGCTTTTCAGTTACAACCAACTGTTTGACCTGTAATTTTTTCTTTCTGTAAAGTGACAGCTTCTCCTCTATTTCATGTTGATCTCCCCACGTTCTTGCTTGATATAAGGATCTTCTTGCACGGTTTCTGTCATTGATAGCCTTTTTAATATCATTATTCCATGAGGCAGTTAATTTAGGTTTTCTTATTTGACTCTGTCATCCACATCCTTTTTCTGCTGTACCAACCACAACCTTCTTTAGAGTATCCCATTCTTCATCTACCAGATTCAGTTCTTCTCTCGGCAGCAACCTGCGGACACCTTCCCTGAATTCTTCCTTTGCACTTGGCTCGGTTAGTCGCCAAGTTTTTATTTTTGGGACTCTTTTGTTACAGACTTTGGGAGGTCTTTCCTCTGCAATAACTACAACCAACCACCAAGGTCTTCACTTGGAATGACCTTAACATCATTGACATTTTTCCATACATTTTGATCTATCAGAATATACCGTATTTACTCGCGTATTAGACCCCTTTTTTTCCACTTTTACAGTCAAAAAATGCGAAGGGGGGTCCAGTATGCGTTAGTGTCAAATTTCGTGCAGTGAACACATGACTTCTAGGCTATAAATTGTACACGTAAACATTCTACACTATTCTTTAATAAACTTATGAATGTATTCTGAGTTTTACTGGCTATTTTCGTTCGAAAATTTATAAATTTAAAAAGACAATTAATGGTGAACATGACTTTTAGGCCTACATATATTTTAAATATAATCACTTTTATTTACCGTATTAAGCAATGTTAACACAAAATAATGAAAAAGAACTTAATGGCCAGTCATTTGTCACTGTCAGTTGTATTTGATAGTTCGGGAAACACACGAGCATTGTCGTACCTACGTTACCAACGCTCAGCTGATGCAATACAACCACGGCGCACAGCCCACATAAAATGTAATACTGTACTCCAAAAAGATAATTATTCATGGGGTAAAATAAATTCACAAAATATACACTTACAAGAATAAAAGAGAGTGAGGAAATAACAAATTACGGTACTTACAGTTAAGGGAGGTTATGGTGTACAAAGGAAACACTCCACTGATCTGAGACTCAAGTAACTTTCTTGCCACGTGTATTTCCTGGAATAAACGAGACATGGTACACACAGAACTAGATACACTAACCAACACACAAATATCAATAAAACTATAGCTGCAATAAACTATTAAACGCATTATTGCACTAACTTATGCTGTGAACTATGCTATCCTAGAGAGATGAAGACTGGAAGTAATATAACAATTTAAAAAACACGAATTACTGATGAAAATGTTCAAGATCGCAAACCGTATCGGTAGGCAAAAAGTCTTTTTACAAGCTATAATGTTCAGGTTATAGCAATCCTAACCACTGCTTTCATCTGAACCATCGTCTGCGACGTCATCTTCCCCGCTGCCGGCGTTACCATCCCACGTGACATCGTCTTCACTCCCATCGAGAGCATTTGAGATCCCGGTTTTTTGAAACTTTTCACAATAGTTTCGTTCTTGATAAGAGTCCACGCAGTGAGAACCCATTCACATATGGTTTCTAGAGATGGTCTCTGTATTCTCCCAGTTGGTGTGAATGTATGTGTAGCAGAAGCCATCCATTCCGAATAAAGCCTTTTCACGTGACCCTTAAATGGCTTGTTAATGGACACATCTAGAGGCTGGAGTATTGATGTTAGTCCTCCAGGGATGATTGCGAGATCTGTCTTTAGGGATTTCAGTTCGTCCTTAATGGCATCTAACAAATGGCCCCTAAAGCTATCTAACACAATTAAGGCTTTCTGCTGCAGTAGTGCTCCAGGACGACGACTCCACACGGTTTTCAGCCAGTCTTGAACCAGGTCTGCTGTCATCCAACCTTTCTCATGTACTCGAACATGAATACCGCTCGGAAATTTTCCCTTTGGTAGAGTCATCCGTTTAAATATTATGTATGGAGGAAGCTTCCTACCATCGGCAGTTACGCAAAGCATGACTGTACGTCTCATTTTCTCAGCACCACTTGTACGCATTACGACACTAGAAGCACCTTTTTCATGAACAGTAGTGTTTCGGGGCATGTCGAAATAGATCGGAGTTTGATCTGCGTTGCCAGTCTGAGAAAGCAAGTAGTTGTTTAATTTCCTTTGCTGAATGATGTAACGATGAAGAGCGATGACTTTATCCGTATAATCGTGAGGTAGTCTCTGGCAAATAGTTGTTCATCTTCTCAAACTCAGACCATTTCTCCTCATGAAACTTGTAGCCCAACCCCTGCTGGCTTTGAACTGTTGCCGACTGAGATTCAATGTTCTTGCCACTTCAAGTGCTTTAAGCTGTATCATATCGTGAGTTACAGCAAAACCAACATTTCTCAACTCTGTTATATATTCTAGCACTTTGGTATCGATCTCGGGATATTTGCCCGTTTTGGTCCCATGAAAAGTTCGCAAACTTTTATTTGCTGCTTCCAGTTTCTCTTTTTGGTTGCGCCAGTATCTGATCACGTTTGGTTGCACATTAAATGTCCTAGCCGCTGACTTCACCCCTTGTTTTTCCGCTAAATTCACAGCGTTTAATTTGAAAGCTGCAGTGAAACTACATTTCTTATGTTTCGTACTATTTACCTCCATGATTTGAAGCAAAACTCACTTAACTAGACACACGCCACTATCAAAAGAAAGTTGTTAATAGTACGATTTCGCGCTGTTATTGTACCGATACCACTACCTTCGTGATGTAAGCAAGCTGTACTGTTACTGTAGGCGTCTGTGCGTGCTCACTTGTGTCTAGGCAATAACGTGCAGCCATAAGCGGCTGTACCCGGACCTGTTCGGGTAATCTCGGCCCGTCCCACCAAGCATTTCTGCGCGGTGCAGCCAGCAGCGCTCACAATGGCCAGTAGCATGAATACGAACAGCTGTTACTTTTTAGAATTAGGTACCGGTAATCAGTTTAATAGCCACAGAATCTCTTATGATAGTGTAATTCATATATTTCAGTTATTCCTATGTTGGTCTCGTTGTTCTCTAGACACGAGTGAGAGAGTACATTCTATTTCACTTGATAGTTCACCTCGTGGGTCACTTGGAAATTTGAAAAGCGCTGTTGTTATTAACTTTAATAAGAAATCGAACTCAGGGCCCCGAGGACGGCAGCTAATAGTGCTAAAGCTACGGAGACAGACATCTCTTAACTATAAGACAGACGTATCACACGACTTTGGTGTGGGCTTGAATTGGGCGGGTCGGACGGACGAACCTTGAGCTCTCTGAGTGTAGAAAGCTGCGGTGAGTGGAGAGTTTCACTTCTGCCTCTCTTCCTGCAGGGAGGCCAACCAGCTGGTAATGGAACCAACAGTAACAAAGTTCGTCATATTGACATATATAAGGTTAAGAATTCAAAGCATATTTTCATAAACCCCCATTTACGTCACAAGTACTGATTATATCAGCTTTTACGGGACATTTTAAGTCCCAGTTCATTCACTGATGGCCGATTGCGAGTCTACGGAGGAATACTCGCCATCGTGTATTTTCTGACATGTTGGCAATTTTCCAAGACACAGACACACGTCCATATCCTGTTAGTCTCGAAGTCCTTAGCTTCTCTTCTATCGAGTCCACTTCCATTCTGATGTCATCGTTCCTTACATGGTCCTTGCGTGTCTCTTGGAGGATGGTTCATAGGAACTTAATTTCATATGCTTGCAATTTACTAACCTCTCTCTCTTTTAATGTACATATTTCTAGACTGTATGTCATTTCTTGTGTTATTTCTAGGGGTGTGGTCCAGTTGTTCAATGCAGTCCGAGAACATCAGAAAAATATTGGTTCCCAACTGAATGAGGCTGGGGCCTCTGAAAGGAAACGTGAGAAGGTTCTCAAATCAATAGACAAAAGAGCTTTCCTTGACGTCCTCATGGGCAACACCAAGAGCGAGATAGTGGAGGATGTTGTGAAGACCGAACCTGGAATTAAGGTATCTTGGTAATAATTACTAGATTAGATAATGTTCATGTTTGCTGTTGTTAAGTCACCTAATTTGGTATTGCAGGTCAATCACCATAATAACAGTATTTTATCATGTATTTAACACTCTTTTTTTAACCCTTTCACTCTGGTGAAGTGAGTACACTGGTGTGACCCTCTAGACACAAGCAGCGAGTGGCTCACCAAGCCCACTGTACGCGATACTTGTCTCGTTCACTCCCCCGTCCGCATACAAAGAGAACAGGAAGAGGTTAAATATTTTATTTTTAATGCGAAATTCCATCTGCAGCCACTTTCTCAGAAAAGTATCTATTAGTCTCTTCGCACAAAAGTGTTATCATACTCGTGTTAAAAAAACAGCTGAAAGAAATTTTTCAGTCCAGAATTAGCTGCGTCAAAATTGTTTCTTTGGATTCAAGTTCTTCTTTTTCCAATTTAGTTTTCTGCTCGGTGGTTCAGGTACCTGGTCTTCATCCTCACTATCTTCGTATTCAGTCGAATCGTCGAAGTAGGCCGACCTTTTAGACGACGAAGCAGTAACTGAAGTAGAAATTGTGCCTGAAGTAGAAGGTGTGAATCAGAATCAGATGATACATCGCTATCATCGTCATCTTCTTCAAAGTCACTACCCAATACGAGGGTATTATATCTCGTCCGTCATCAGGCCTTTCACAATTTAAAAGCAATTAAAAGGTAAATCAAGAAGCACAAGCACATCAGCACAGGGGAACAACAAGGTGTGAAGTGAGTAGCATACCGGACACATTGCTTTAGTCTTTGAACCGGTTACTCCTGTCATCTGGTGATCATAGCCGTAACTATAGACTCCCATGTCAGCCACGAGAGACCTTCAAGACTGAACGTCCCCACCAGTCTATCGTAGCAAAGCAGCAAACAGCCGTAAGACACAGACTTCTACAGCAGTCGACCGGAGTGAAAGGGTTAATTAAAATTGTCCACAAAGCAATAAATTGAAGTATGTGCGGGGAGGGTTATTGCTTTGTGAATCTTGATTCAATACGGACCAAACAATGGAATTTTTTATGTTGAATAAAATTGTCCAGGTAATTTTGCACAAACAGATATATGAGTAATGCAGTCAGTTGTCATCCTTTTGTTCCCAAGTTAATGGGTTCCATTCCAACTGAGGTCAGTGGTATCTGAGGGTATTTAACTGCCCCATTCCAACTGAGGTCAGTGGTATCTGAGGGTATTTAACCGCCCCATTCCAACTGAGGTCAGTGGTATCTGAGGGTATTTAACCGCCCCATTCCAACGGAGGTCAGTGGTATCTGAGAGTAATTAACCGCTTCACTGCTACGGTCAAGTTTACTCAATCTGTGCTAGGTGGCCCGTCAGTGCTGCCATCGACGTATCTCGATTTGCTGTACACCCACAGTATCCCTTGCCCGTCGTAAGAGGCTACTAAAAGGGGCAACCAAGGATGATGAAATTAGAACTATGAGAATACTTATGATTAGTACAATTACTTCTTGATTAAGCATGTTTTTCAGATTATGATTTTCTCACACTACTTTTGTCTCTTACAGACACACACCAGCAAAATATTATAGACAAGAAAAGAGCCACCAATCTGCATCTGAAATATTCACGCACAATGGAGACTACATTCAATACTTAAAGTCCATGTATTAATCACAGCTGCACATATCTACCACCGTTCATATACTGGAATTGCTATTAACAATATGATAAACCTATCATATATACAAGTGGATATATCTTAATATATAGTAGAACCCCCACGAGAGCACTGCCCATGAACGCAAGCACTGACATTCTTCATCTACATTGGACTCAAACAAGAATATAGACATACACAAGACGTATAAATCCATTCCATTGAAGTGATCTGAGCCATTATAAAGGATTTTAACACGCACTGCATATTTTCATATGTGATTTTAACATGTGTTATGCATTTTAGAGTGTTTAATATACGTGTACTTTTTTAAATTAGCTAATTTACACAAATTTTAGGCCTAAAAAACAGACTCGCTTTCAACTATCTAGATTGTACATATAACCAATTTTTGCTCTTAAACATGCCCAGTTTGAATGTTTGGACATTGTGCTTCCCCACAACTTCTCCATTTGGAAAGGCAATTCAACCAATATTTGACTTACGTAAAGGTACCAATGTACTGTTCAAAAAGTCGAAACCGGTCCTGTAAGTTAATCTTATATAAATAAAATTGGTATTGATAAGGTGGAACCTTTTTTTATCTATATTACATAGTACAATTACTTGCGGAACACCATGGGTCGATGTTACTTACGACTAGTACCACCTTGCGAGAAACACTACGGGTCTGGGCGTTGTTTGTGATAATGGTCATCGTGTGTGTATTCCACCAGTTGGTTCCACTTTGTTCAGAACTGGTTTGCGTTACCTATGAGTAGTACCACTTTATGAGAAACACCATGGGTCTACCTTGCCTATGATTAGTGTCACTAAATGAGAAATACCATGGGTTTGGTTGGTGCCCATGATTAGTACCACTATGTGAGTAAAACTATGGGTCCGCATTGCTTGTGAGTAGTAGTACCATTATGTGAGGAACACCATGGTTTTGTGTTGCCTGCGAGCATTGCTGGGTCTACTTCATTGCCTATGATTAGCACCACTATGTGAGCAATACCAAGAGTATATGTAGCCTGTGATTAGTTCCACTAAGTGAGGAACACCACGGGAAAACCAGCACCCGTAATTAGTCCCACTATGTGAGGAACACCACGGGTCTGCGTAGTATCCTTATGTGGAAAACACCATGGGTTTGTGTTACCTGTGTGTGGTGCCATTGAATGTTTCATACCATGGATCTACATTACCTGTGATTTGTACCACTGTAGGAAGAACACCATGGTTCTGGTTTACCAGTGATTAGTACCATTATGAGGGGCAGTGACCTGGATTTTGGACCCCTTTAGATGAGTATCATCCCAGTAATGAAGGCATTGTGAATTGGATCCAATGACTCTTTTTTTCACAATCATTTTTCCATCAGTCATGTTTTATTTATTTACCATATGGAAAGGTAAACATGCTTATGAGATAAAGGTAAAAATTTAACTATATACATATTTACAAAGTAACTTCACAATTACAAGCTACTGTGAATAAGACACATGACAGTTCACAGCCCAATATCCTAAGCACCTATCCATGTAAGTGAAGCTTGCAAAGCACTGAGGAAGTCTGTCGAGTTCCCACGATAGGCTCATAAGTTGCACTCACGCACAATATGTTGGATTGTCTGAGCAGAGGCACCACAATCACACTGGGAGGATGTAATCTTTCCCCACTTGAACAGGGAGTGGGCACAGACTCCATGCCCAGAACGGATCCTATTCAGTGTACTCCACGTTTTTCTTGAGAGTTCAGCCCCCAAGCAACTAAAAACTTTCATGATGCTGAATAGTGGCCAGTGCTGAGGGTCAGTTTCTGATGTCCCATCTTCCTTCCACTGTGCAGTGGGGCAGAAACTGCTTGCAGGTAGCATCTGGGCACACCAGATCAGTGGAGATCTTGACTTAAGCCGATTCATTTCAACGGTAGGAATGTCATCATTAATAGGCAGCATGGAGTTCCTTAGAATTTTATTATATTCCTTTATAAGCACTTGTGTCCTACAAAGGGAAGGTAGCATGATATTACTGGGCCCAGGAAGCCAAAAGGGCGGTGTGGATCTTATTAAACCTGATATCAAACTCATTGTGTTATTCAGCTGGGTATCGTCGCCATGACACATATCTGTGTCGGTGCGACGTAAAGCAAATAGCAAAAAAAAAAAAAAAGTAACGTCGGAGAGTTGAAGTACAATTTACTCTTTTAGTTACTACTATAGAAGTAGCGTTCGTTACTCGCGGAGTAGTGTTGTGTTCGTGTACCTTCTTTAAAGAAATGTAAATGGATAAGGTTATGGTGCGATAGGAAACGGGGCAAAAACGTAAGCGAAAAAGATAAATGCTTGTTAATAGAGATAATGACATTCTATGCAAAGGATATAGGGTGTAAGAAACACAATATAAAGATGCTGGATAAGAAAAGAAATTCATGGAAAGCCGTGACAGAAGAATTCAATGCTTCGAGTGACGGAAAATGCAGTGAAGAGCAAGTTAAGATTCTGTGGAAGTGGGAAGGAGGAAGTGAAGGCGGAAGCAAAGCAGAAAGTCATGGACACGCAGGAAAAATTAAAACATGGTGGTTTCTTCATACAAATCGCCTACATCCACAGCGAAATTTTCCCATTTTTCACACCATTCAAATGCTGGGTCCGTAATTTAAGGCCACGGCTGCTTTCCAATCTCTAGGCCTTTCCTACCCTATCGTTGCCATAAGACCTATCTGTGCCGGTGCGACGTTAAGTAATTTGAAAAAAAAAAAAAGATAAATACCTCTTCCGATTTCTGAAAAGTTCACCGTTGTCACCGAGCGGGCAAAAAATGAGAATATGCGTGCAGTCACAGTCAGTTGCACCCACGTTGTGTGGAAACCTGCCAACGTGAAGAATATCCTTTTATTTTCCGAACAATAATAATCATTTGCAGGCGTACCTCCCTCACAGCCTCAACTACTGCTTTAACCACGCGATGAAAGATACGGCCGGCCGTTGTGCGGTAAACGTTAATTAGATCACCGGCAACTGTACTGAAATGTTCCGGTATGAAACACTCGTAGGGCACACAGCAACCGTAATTTGAGAGATACAACAAGATTAAGACAGGAATTCACCTGTAAGTGATCTCCAAATAGATTTAGAAGGGAAGTAAAGGATTCCTTCCTAAGACCAAAAACGTTCCTGAAACTCTCCGTGTGCACATTATACGGCTCTCGCCTTTCACGCACTCTAGGCCTATGCACTATTACATTTCCCGTCGTTTTCTGCGTCGATCGTCAATATAATCTAAGTAATCCATAAACACATTTGAAACGTCTTTCCTCTCATATACGGCACGATATTATCATTAGTCAACAAGTCTAAACTTAGCTTACTCCATGCACAACGTGAGAGTAAATTCTAACCTATATTCGTGCGTTATTTACTTCTTTAGTAATATACTACAAGATGGTGCTCTCAACATTTTACTCTTGTAGTAATTTAGTCCAGGAGTATCTGAAAGGACTAAAATACTTCGGAAATAGCGTTTACTAAAGAAGTCCATACTACAGAATTAAATTACTTCGGGAGTTACTTACTCCGAAAGTAACGTCGGAGAGTTGAAGTACAATTTACTCTTTTAGTTACTACTATAGAAGTAGCGTTCGTTACTCGCGGAATAGTGTTGTGTTTGTGTATCTTCTTTAAAGAAATCTAAATGGATAAGGTTATGTGTGATAGGAAACGGGGGGAAAAACGTAAGCGAAAAAGATAATTGCTTGTTAATGCAGATAATGACGATCTATGCAAAGGATGCTGGATAAGAAAAGAAATTCATGGAAAGTCGTGACAGAAGAAATCAATGCTTTGAGTGACGGAAAACGCAGTGAAGAGCAAGTTAAGATTCTGTGGAAGGACTTAAAAGCGAAGGCGGAAGCAAAGCACAAAGTCATGGACACGCGGGAAAATTTAAAACTGATGGTGGTTTCTTCATACAGATCGCCTACATCCACAGCAAAATTTTCCCATTTTCACACCAGACAAATGCTGGGTCTGTACTTTAAGGCCACAGTCGCTTCCCAATCCCTAGGCCTTTCCTGCCCTATCATTGCCATACGACCTATCTGCCGGTGCAACGTTAAGCAAAAAAAAAAACTACCTCTTCCGATTTCTGAAAAGTTCACTGTTGTCACAGAGACGGCAAAAAATGGGAATATCCGCGCAGTCACAGTCCATTGCATAGCCTCAACTAGTGCTTTAACCTCGCGATGAAAGATATGGCCAGCAGTTGTGTGGTAAACGTTAATTAGATCACCGGCAACTGTACCGAAATGTTCTGGTACAAAACATTTGTAGGGCACACAACTGTAATTTGAGAGATACAACAAAATTAAGACAAGAATTCAGCTGTAAGTGATCTCCAAGTAGATTTAGAAGGAAAGTAAAGGATCCCTTCCTAAGACCAAAAACGTTCCTGAAACTCTCCGTGTGCACATTATACGGCTCTTGCCTTTCACACACTGTAGGCCTATGCACTGTTACATTTTCCATCGTTTTCTGCGTCGAGATCGTCAATATAATCTAAGGAACCCATAAACACGTCTGAAACTTCTTTCCTCTCATATACGGCATGATATTATCATTAGTCAACAAGTCTAAACTTAGCTTACTCCATGCACGACGTGAGAGTAAATTCTAACCTATATTTGTGCGTTATTTACTTCTTTAGTAATATACTACAAGATGGTGCTCTTCAGCATTTTACTCTTGTAGTAATTTAGTCTAGGAGTATCTGAAAGGACTAAAATACTTCGGAAGTAATTTACTCTCGTATGGAAGTCGCCGAATGCTAACTTCAGGAGTTCTTTACTACGGAAGTAGAACTTACTCTTGGTTGGTGCACGCCACTCTTAAAGTAGTAAACCTGTTTTGTCTGAGAACTTTTCCTTCGAAAGTCATTTTAGATTTGTGGTTCTCATCGGTCCTGGAGGCGGTTGAGGTCGTGCCAGACGGACTGGCTGTGAAGGCGCAACTCAATGGTATTACGAGTCTGCGGCAGTCCGTTGCAGTCATGGTACTAGAACCTGCATGACGCATTTCATTTGTGCCGCAGGGTATAGTTCCAAGATTATAATGTGTGGGTCACTTTCTTGGAAACTGCAATCCACCTTAAAATCCTGCTTGTGGCACATTTTACTGCTGTCACTCCCTTCAACTCAAGTCCAATGGCAATGGGATAAGGATGGTGGAGGCAGGTTTTCGGGTGAAACTGGAAGCCTCTAGTTCAGACCTGCACGTTGGCAGCAGATGTGTGATGGTCCTCTTTCTGAGACCCCGTGAGTACTCAGGAATTCGGTCCTGCATCTGTGTTTGGGCAGGCCTATTTAGGATCACCACTGCCCACCCTGAATGGGGAAGGCCCTAGAAAATTTGGGCTAAACATCGGTAGCCACACTCTCAGCCGGCTGGAAGACCGCAGCCAATGGGTCACCCCTTATGCGGTCGAAAAACAAAGATTATCAAAACTTTGATTATAGAAACCTGGAATGTTCAAACACTACTTGATTTGAAAGACAATAACAGACCTGAGAGAAGAACAGCGCTTGTCACCCATGAGCTTGGACGAATGAACATTGATATTGTTGCCTTAAGTGAAACCAGACTGTCTAGCAAAGGTAAACTTACAGAGTTCAGCTCAGGCTATACAATCTTCTGGAAGCTATTCCACCTATTCAATACAGTGTATTGAATAGGTGGAAACCTTTTATCTTCAATAAGCATTGTAAATCTCGATTCAATACGGACCATAATGAAATTCTTAATATTAAATCTTCTGGAAGGGAAAAGATGAGATTCGTGGTGTGGAATTCACTGTGAAGACCACATTGGTGAATGATTATCAGCTAACTCCAACTGCAGTCAGTGAAAGAATTATGACTCGCTGAATCCCACTCTCTGGTGCCAAATCTATGACACTCATCTCTGCGTATGCTCCCACCTTGGATGCTGATGTAGAAGCTAAAGACCAATTCTACAACCTGCTGAGCACTACAATCACCAAAGTACCACCAAGAGACAAACTCTTACTACTTGGCAATTTCAACACCAGAGTTGGTAAAGATCACCAATTATGGGGCAATGTGATGGGAAAACATGGACTAGGCAACTGTAATGCCAATGGTCTACTGCTCCTTGGTTTGTGTGCTGAACATAAACTGTTCATTACTAATACTCAGTTCCGCCTGCGTAATCGCTACAAGACCCCTTGGATGCATCCTCGCTCAAAGCATTGGCACATCCTTGATTATATCTTCACCAGGCAATGTGATAAAAAAGATGTCCTTGTTACAAGGACCGCAAGAAACGTAGATGACTGCTGGACAGATCATAAGCTCCTTTTTTACCGGTTGAGAATCTCAATCTGTCGCAAACCAAAAAGATCCATTCACAACCTGCCCAGAAAGAAATTTGATACTTCTAAACTTCAAATTGAATCCATTGCTACAGATTATCTCAAACAAACTGGCTAGTCATCCAGTCAGCAGTGATAGTACAAATCAGGAATGGGCCGCGCTTCAGAAGGTCATCACTGAGTCAGCTGAGGAAGCAATTGCTTTTGTGAGGAAAAAAAGACAGGACTGGTTTGATGAAAATAATGAAGAAATTAAATGTCTGATCAATGCCAAACGGGAAGGCCACCTATCCTATCTTCAAGATCTGTCTTCCAATGTGAAGAAATCACATTTCTTGGAACTTAAAGGAAAATGTCAGGCACAAATTACGGAAATTAAGAATAACTGATGGCAACAAAAAGCTGAAGAACTGCAAAGATTATCTGATGCCCGTGACCTGTGAAACTTCTATGCTGGCATAAAGGAGATATATGGTCCAATTTGATCAGAGTCCTTGAAGACTGCAGACAACTCCATCATTTAAACTGATAATGGAGAAATTTTAGAGCGTTGGAAGGAACCTTTCTCTTCACTTCTAAATCGTGTCTCCATTGTTGCTGAGGACTTTCTTTGTAATGTCCCTCGGCAGCCCCAACAACCATGGATGGCAGTTCCACCTACATACAGAAACTTCACCAAAGCACTCAATCAACTAAAAACAAGAAAGGCTCCTGATCATGATAACATTCCTCTGGAACCGATATAAATTGAGGTATACCTCTGAAGACTATACTTTTCACACTCATCCTCTTGATTTGGGAAACTCGAGAAGTACGTTACGACTTGAAGAATGCTACCATCATCACTATCTTCTAGAAAGGCGATTGTAGTGTATGTGGGAACTACTGTGATATATCGCTTTTGTCAATTGCAGGTAAAACTCTCACAGGAATTCTTTTAAATATCTCGGAGAGGATTTTGCCTGAGTCTCAACGTGGTTTCTGAACCTCCAGAGGCACAACAGATATCTTCTGTGCTAAACAACTCCAGGAAAAATGCAGAGAATATCAGCAGCCTCTGTACTTAGTTTTGTATGATCTGGAAAAAAGCCTTTGATTCACTACCAAGATCTGCTATGTAGAAAGTATTGAGACATTTTGGATGTCCTGAACGTTATGTGGAATTGGTTCAAGCTCTTCATGATGGCATGTCTGGGCAGGTTCTTCATGGTAACTCAGTGTCAGATTCATTCCCAAATCACTCCTGGATTGAAACAAGGCTGTGTGCTTGCTCCTACACTCTTTGCACTGTACATGGCTGCCATGCTGCATGAATCATCTGCAAACAATTTAGGCATGGAGATTAAATTTTATTTTGATGGAGGCATTTTCAATCTGGCAAGACTTCGCTCACAAAGACGTACTCTGGTTACCCGGGTGACAGAACTGCAGTATACTGATGACACCACATCTCCAGCTCTAACACCTACAGAACTACAACAGTCAATCAACTGCTTTAAAACTGCATGTGATCGCTTTGCCATTAATGCGAGGGGAAAACGAAGGTATTTGCACAACCTGCCCAAGAATTAACACTTCCTGAGTTCAGTATTTCCATCTTAGACACAACACTGAAACAGGTTGATCACTTTTCATATCTTGGAAGCAACTTATCTAAACGGTGTACCTGTGAACAAGACGTTGATAAAAGAATTGGGACCGGGCGAGTTGGCCGTGCGCGTAGAGGCGCGCGGCTGTGAGCTTGCATCCGGGAGATAGTAGGTTCGAATCCCACTATCGGCAGCCCTGAAAATGGTTTTCCGTGGTTTCCCATTTTCACACCAGGCAAATGCTGGGGCTGTACCTTAATTAAGGCCACGGCCGCTTCCTTCCAACTCCTAGGCCTTTCCTATCCCATCGTCGCCATAAGACCTATCTGTGTCGGTGCGACGTAAAGCCCCTAGCAAAAAAAAAAAAAAAAAAAGAATTGGGGTTGCTCATGCAGGATTCGGACAGTTAATGCACAGAGTCTTCATGAATAAAGACCTAAAATTGCATACCAAACTCATGGTGTACAAAGCTGTTGTCATTTCCACGCTGCTGTATGGCTGTGAAACTGGGACACACTGTCGCCATGATATCAAAAAACTTGAGCGCTTCCACCAACAGAAAATGAGATTCATCACTGCAGTTCTCGACAAAGCGCAGCTAAATAGCTTTGAAGCAACAATCATCGTTCATCAACGGAGATGGTTAGGCCATGTTCACCGCATGGGTGATACCAGGCTTCCCCGCCAAATTCTTTATGGTGAACTTTGCTCTGGCAGTAGACCTCATGGAGCCCTTAAGCATTTTAAGGACCAGCTGAAACACATCATGATGACAACTGGTATAGATATACAGACATGGGAATAATGTGCTATGGACCGCTCACTGTGGCAGAATACTACATCCACCGCTGTCAACTTGTTTGAAAGAGAACGCCGCAGACATCAAGAGACCAAGTGACAAGCAAGAAAACTCTTGTCAACTACAACCCCGCCCTCCTCCATCCATTGTGTGATTTGTGTGGGCGTATGTTTTATGCCAGGATTGGTCTGTTTAGTCATCGTAAACACATCCATAAACTGAGTTGAACTGGTCAATGTATGCAGGAAGAAGTAATATATACTCGGTCCGAGTTACAGCTGACGATCCAAGGGCATTATTTGAATAATGTAAATACACCTTGTTGGATACATTTCAGAAATAGTTTTTTCCATGGCATTTGAAAGGTTTAAACTGTGAATCAAGGTGATTGCATGCATTAATGGGTCTTAGAATATTTTGTGACGCGGCAAGGGTTGGCATTTCTGAATTACGAGAGAAGTGTCATGGCGGGAAATCATACAAAGAACATCATAGGAGACGGAATAGAGTCACTGTACTGTGTTGTAATGCAGAAAGAAGCGAGATACTCTTTTTCCCTCATCATAGGAATGTTCGATAAGCCACGATGTTTCAAGGCCATCGGGGACTTTCCGTGCAAGTACTGGGCATCTAAAATACATACAATACAGTAATCCAATGAATAAAGCACTTGCACGGTGGAGCCAGCTTAGATTTCTCCTTGTCTCTGAAACAAGGTTTTTTTTTTCATCGTTGCGTGAGGTTATGTTTGTCAGTGAGTTATCCAAGTGCATTATTTGAATACTATAAATGCACCTTGTTGGGTACATTTTGGAAAAAAAATTTCTTTTCTTATTCCCATGGTATTTGAAAGTTAAACTGTGAATCAAGATTAATTGCATGCAGTAACGGGTCTTAGAATATTTTGTGACATGGTAAGGGTTGGAATTTCTGAATTACGAGTTGGCGGTTAATTCGAAATCACGTCATTCGAAGTCCGATTTTTGCGTTCCAATGACTTCAAATTGACATGGTTTTACTGTAGACGGTGTATAATAAATGCATTTATCTATTGTTACTGGGATGTAAATGTAGATACACTGTTCTGCGTCGTGGCTTTCGTGTGCAGCCATAGTGTGCTGCTGGAGAGGAAAATTCTTAGTTTTCAGATGCAGTTTGCTACAATGGTGAAAATTTTGGAAATTAATAATGGTAACGAAGTGTCACAGGGTAGGAGAGAAAAATTGTCATGAAGACGAGCCTTTTGCATGGTCTAACTGTGAGTTTGGGCCAAAAGTACACAACTCCAGGAGCTGAACTTAGGGATGTTGATTACTAATTCGATGCCCCAGAACTGGAGTATCTTGACATTTTTGGAACAAGAAAATTTAACTAATGTTGCGGATGAAACTTACAGATCTTATAAGCAGACGTTTGGGGTAATCCAAAAAATTCAATACTGGGAGGGTGGTGATTAATGTTTTAAGGGGAAGTACAGCTCAGCTGCCATCCTCTATTAACACTAATCAGAGAAAAATGAAATACAGTAAAACCTTGTAAATTCAAAGTCATTGCGATACAAAAATAGGACTTTGAATGACATGATTTTGAATTAACCGCCAACTCTAAATTCAGAAATGCCAACCCTTGCCGCATCACAAAATTTTCTAAGACTTGTCACTGCATGCAATCAGTTTGATTCACAGTTTAAACCTGGAGAAAAAATCGAAAAAAAAAAACTATTTCCAAAATGTATCCAACATGGTGCATTTACAGTATTCAAATAATGCACTTGGATAACTCCCTGATAAACATAACCTCACGCAAAGAAAGAAAAAAAAATTAAAAGCATGATTCGAAGACGAGGAGAAATTTATGCTGGCTCCCCTTTGCAATTGGTTTATTCATTGGATTACTGTACTGTATGCATTTTAGATGCCCTTTATTTGCACGGAAAGTACCCAATGCCCTTAAAAGCCTTTCTAGCATCCATGTGTTGTTTCATTGACGAATATCTTAGGAAAACGGCGTGACTTCGGCTTGGTTGTTCTTCGAATGGATAACAGCATCTTTAAGGAGCCAGCATATATTGATTGGCTTATCGAACTTTCCTGTGACGAGGGGAGAAAGTGTCTCATTTCCGCATGCATTGCAACACAGTACAATAACCCAATAACCTCCACCCTTGTACAATTTCCTGGCTGGCACTTCTCTCCTTTAAAACCGTAAGTCCGTTTGGGTTCGGCATTTAAAAAAAGCAATGCTGTTTCATCAGCATTGTCAATATTGTTCGGTGTAAACAAATTTATTGTTTCAGCCATGCTTTTTTGCCAACTGTCGGCATCGCCAGTGTTAATTTTTTTAAAAAATTTCATTATAATAGATCCATATTGAACTGTGATTACAATAGAGTTAGAATAATGTATTAATAAGGTCCGCCTTTTCAATACAAACCATACAGAGTTTAAATTACATATATGTTTAGGGACTAGTTTCGACCTAACAGTAGGTAATCATCAGCCTATTTTTTAACATAGTGTAGCGCATCTCTTGATTCTTCAGCTTCCACGCGCAACAATCACCTTCCTTCAAGTTCCAAAAAACAGAAGAACATCCATTGTTATTACATTTACAAATATCTTAGGAAAACGACGTGACTTCGGCTCGGTTGTTCTTCGAATGGATAACAGCATCTTTAAGGAGCCAGCATATATTGAATTCCTTGACCAACAACTTAAGGATTTCTATCTTTAACAACTTTTTTAATGTTGTCTGGCACACTGGACTTTTTACATATCTCTATCATAGAGCTATTTTTAACATAGTGCAGCACGTCTCTCAAATCTTATCTCAGTTTCTCACATGGTATGTACAATTTTGAGACCTTATGTGTCTTTACATTGTTTAATTTCTTCGATAGTTGTGTATTTGATTTGCTTTAGGAAAGGTACCCCTGAACATTCCGAAAGACGCATTCTATCATGGCGTGGATAAATTTTTAATTTAAATTACTCTATAAAATACTATATTTTCTAAAATGTAAATGCAGTTTTGAATTAAAAGTCTGAATTTCAGTAATGGGAGCGACATTGTTCTTCGAATTGCGAATTATCCCTATTTCGAATTAAATAATTTAAATAATATGCAAAACCGTACCTAATGTTTCTGGGAGCGAAAGCTTGTTCGAATTAAGCAGGATTTTGAATTAAGCGATGTTGAATTATCGAGGTTTTACTGTGGGTTCGACACTCAAAAAATGAAGGAATTGGTAAAAGAAATGGAAGGTCCATACGGGCGTGAAAGTGAGACTCCCTAGGCCTTTTCAGGGTCTGAAAAGCATAATAAGAGTTGACCAAGGAAGGTCAGATAGGAAAGAAAGGAGCCTGACACAGGTAGGGGAACCGTGTTCGTCAACCCACATGCCCTAGTTCCCCTTTTAGCTGTCTCTTACAATGGACATAGGATACTTTGGATGTATTCTACCATCCCCACCCACAGGAGAGACAGCACTTCACCTGAGAATCTAGTTTAGTTTAGTTTATTGCCTTTCTTATATGGTGGGGCTCAGGCTATGAAGCCTGCTATTATGCCAAACCATATTATACAACAGCTTTCCACAATTTACAGAATAATGTACATAAAATCATTTTTTACATATATTTCTAAAAATCACTAAAATTAATTTACTTAACCCCTATAATTTTGTATCCTTATTGATAATTAAGAGCCAATTATTACATTTTTACGTTAATGAAATCTACTTTTTACATATTTGAGTACCACATAATAACATTTCCTTTTCAATAGCCTCGAATTGCCTATGCCTCTAATTTCAGCTGGGATTGATTTCCAGGAATGTATGGTAACAGGTATGAACGAGTTGTACGAGTTACTGTGGTGAATGGGAATGGACAAGAAGGAACGTGTGGATGATCTTGAGGGAGCTCTATCGGAAGGGGAGAGGTATTTAACCTCTGTTCTGAGATAGTCGGGTTTGCTTGTTTGCAGAATACTGTGGAGAAGGGAAACAGCGTGGTATTTATGTCGTTCAGTCAATCTTAGCCATGACAGCTGAGAGAGGAAAGGGCAAATATGAGTTTGGATTGGGATATTTAATACGAATCGAGTACAAGCATTGTAGGCTCGCTGTAGTCAACATGAAAAGTGTTTTGCTCATACTATTATAAACTACATCTCCGTAGTGAAATATTGGAAATATTAGACTCTGTACTAATAATTTTCTTGTGTTTCTTGGAAGGAAGTCCCTCATCCTTTTTGCAGAATGTAATGAGTAGAATATTCTTTGACAAATTTTTTTGACATGTTCCGACCAACTTAAATATTTATCGAATACTACTCCAAGGTTCTTTACATGATCGCTAAATGTTACTGGTATTCCACTGAGCATAACACTGGATATAGATGCGTTTTGTATTTTAGCACGAGCCATTTATGTGCCAATTATGATGGCCTGTGATTTTGATGGGTTCACTTTCAGGCCATGCCTGTTGGTCCAGTCATTAACATTTGCTAGGTCTTCATTTAACTTAGTGATTGAATTGTTTAAGTCATTAGGCTTTGTGTGAATATATAATTGAATATCGTCTACATACAGGTGATATTTACAATTGGTCAGCGTCTCAGATAAATCGTTCGTGTACAATGAGAACAGAAGTGGTGACAATACTCCTCCCTGAGCCACGCCCACCTTAGTGGTTTGCCACGAAGATGTATCGTTTCCCACTGATACATGCTGCTGATGATCACTAAGATAGGACTGTACCCAGGTTAAAGTGCTGTAAGAAAATTTCAGCGCCTTAAGTTTAGCGAGTAATATGTCTCTGTCTACACAGTCGAAGGCTTTGCTTAAGTCCAAGAGAACAAGTATAGTCATTGTCCTTTATCTGTCGCTAGTTGCATGTCATTTGTCACTTTCACTAATGCAGCGGCAGTACTGTGGTTTTGTCTGAATTCCGATTGATATTTGTCAAGTAAGTTGTACTGTATAAGATATTCAGTCATTTGTTTATGTACTATTATCTCCAACAATTTTCCTAATATAGGAAGGATGCTTACAGGACGATAATCTTCGGGACTGTTGGGGTGGTTGTTTTTAGGGAAAGGTCGGATGATTGCATGTTTCCAATTCGAAGGAAAGACTCCAGTCATGAGTTATTAATGATATGCGTGACCGTTGGAAGTATGATGTCTATGATTCTTTTTAAAAGAGATAGGTTGATTTCATCGTGGCCAGTTGACCCTGACTTTATTTCACTGAGGACTTCCCTAACGTCACTGGGGGTCACATGAGAAAAGTAGAACTGCTCGCCATTATGTCTTGTTTTTGAGGATATTCTGTTAATTACTGCTGCTTTGGTCTGTTCGTCAATCTGAGAGGATTATGAGCTAAAATATGAGTTTAGGTCAGCTAGTGGTACATTACAGTTGTTGTCATTTGTCTTGTTTTTGCATAACCCCATTTCGCGAAGAAGAGATTCCCAAATCTGATTAGAATTTTGAGTGTTCAAAATATCATAAGAGTGACATATTTTAGCATTTCTAATTAACTGCGTTGTTCTGTTTTGGAGTTTTTTATACTTTCCGAAATTGTCAGATGTAGGATATTTCACGTAATAATTATAGGCTGCGTCTCTTATTTTCATCTGGTCGCGTATTTCTTGGGACAGCCATGGGTTTGAAGGTCTCTTTACCCTAACAGTGCGTAGTGGTGCATGTCTGTCATACAGAGTCAGAAGTAGTTCATTAAAATGATTTACTTTTCCGTCAATGTCATTTATGAACTGAATGTTGTGCCATGGTGTGTTAAGAGCATCTTCAAAAAATGCGCCTTCATTAAAGTGTTCGAAATCTCTATATGTAATTAATTTCGGCTTGAATTTAGGGCACTTCAAGGAATATGCAGCGTAAACCATGTCATGTCGGGAGAGACCAGGAACGGGCATTTGTCCACGAGTTAGGATTTGGTTGGTATTGTTAGTAATTAGCAATTATTAGATCAAGGAGCATACGTGAGTTGGCAACATGGTGTGTAGGGTTTAGGGGTAGTATTGTCAAATTAATGGATAAAAACATCTCAGTCAGTCGTTTTGTTTCGGTAGATTTGTATGTCAAGTCTGTATTAAAATCTCCCATTAAAATCAAATGCTCATACCTGGGTGTTAGATCATGTAGGGCTTCCTCTAGATTTGTGATGTTACCAATCTTCGATGGACGATACACCACACCAAGCAAGCACTTCGTACCGCGAACTATGAGCTCAACGAACAAGAATTCAGGGCTATTGGAGAACTCACTGGGGGATTTTAATATCACCTTATACTTCACATCATCCCATATATACATACCGACTCCTCCACCGAGCTTACCACTCCTGTCATTCCTAACTAATGAATAACCATTCATACTAACAAGAGATGAAGGGATAGATTGACGCAACCACGACTCGGAGAATAGTATGGCATGCAGGTTGCAGGTTGAGAATATTTCAGAGAATTCCGGGAAATGTGGGAGAATGCTCTGAGTGTTTACATGAGCTATTTGTAAGGAGGTAGGGTAAGGTGAGAGAATGTCTTGAAGGTGATTAGCGGTACTTAGGGCGGGGGCTGGGAGATTCAGGTAGTGACCTGCTTGGGACTGTGGGTTGGAGAGGCTGAAACTAGAGGCATTTGTTTCCTGGTTGCTTGTTGCTGCCAACTTAAAATTTAACTGTAGATATAAAAGAAAAAACTACACTAGATAAAATTAAGAAACTAAAAATTGAAATTAATGATAAAAATGTAGGTTATAGCTACAGTTGAAATTCTGATTAAAGTTCTATACAGCGGTATTTAGTTTACAGAATGTCGGCTCATGGTTAGCGAATACGATCGAGATCTTCGCGGTTTGACACAGGTATTTTACAAGTTCCCTGCTTAACATCAATTATGCCATCCTTCGACCACACGTTCCGCACACTGAACTTACTTATAGCGTTCTGAAGAAGCTAACTCTCTGGGGTTAAGTCCTCTCTAATTGTTTTATTTGTACCCGTGAGTTTCTTTTTGTTTATAAACATCGCATTTCTTTTCCGGTACGAAACAAACTTCACAATTATGGGTCTTGGACGGCCAGTTTGACTTTTCCCAACTCTATGCGATCTGTCTATTTCGTCCACTGAGAGTTCCACCCCAATTTCACGAGCAATATCAATGACAATATTGTCCGTGTTTTCTCCTGCAGTTTCTTCCACACCAAACACACGCAAACACTGTCTTCTTTGGTACTGCTGTAAACTGTCTGTTTTAATTTTCAGCTCCCTTTCTAATTCCCTTATGGTCATGTCTCTTTCTTCCAGCGAACGCTTTAGTTCCTCGATCACACTCGTATTGAAATTTATGGTTTCTTTCGGTTGCTCTACAACTGTCTTCGTCACCTGATCTTGGATGAGGTTGGCAAACGTGTTGAGAGTTTCCTTGCTGCTCAGTGCTTCCTGCACTGCTTGCTTCACAATGGCTTCCATTGGCACCTCTTTAACTTTGGGGGGCATGGTTGTTTTTGTAGATATTTCGCTTCAGGTTTCACGGAACACTTCACGAACACTCTGACGTGAATAACGATGCAAGTTAGAGTAATGTATCACATTTACGACTGTCAAACTGCTAAAATTCACCTCCTAACGCCGCACAAACCACGAGCCTCGTATTTCGTGACTATACACTATCCGCTATTAAATACAAATACAAATCTAGCAGTGTAAAGGTTAAATGTTAAAGTACTACTGCATCTCTTAAAATCTAATAGATAAAAATTCATATTTGTTTGTTCGTCTCATATGGACTCAAAAATCACTGGACCGATATCGCTGAAAACTTCACAGTTTGTTCTTACTACTCCTGAGAAGCTTTTGTTCTTACTACTCCTGAGAAGGTTTAGGGTGTGGTTTGAACAAAATCTGTTAGGTAGTTTTTTATTATGGGTAATTTTATGTAATTTATTTAATTATTTGTACAAAGCCGCACCAAGATTGGATGCACAGATTGTCGCTAGGCAACAGTTGCTTGCTTTGTATCTTGATAGTCCGGTAAGATGCTGTATATTGAAGGAATGTTTATGAAGTACCTTTCTGCATCTCCTCCTAAGCCACTGGAGCAATTTCAAACAAACTTGGTACATTTATGACCTACTATCTGGAGACCAACACTGTTGGGGTAAGCCACTCCTAGCAACCCTAGGGGTGGGAGGGGGAAAGGAGTGGCATATAAAAATAATCAAAAATAGTGTCAAATACATAGTTTTCAGGGTTGTTGAGATTCTAGATGACGCTTAACTCCAAGTTAATCCACTGTCGGAGCGTGAGAAGGGGTAAAAAAAAGTAAATGTCCGAAATGACCGAGATTATGGATGGATGTATGTATGTTCCAGCATAGCTGTCAACCGAATTTGGTACATTTATGACTTACTGCCTGGAGACCAATACTGTGGGGGGTAAGCAACCCTAAGGGTGGGAGTGCGAAAGAGGTGCCATATAAAAATAATTGAAAATAGTGTTGAATCCGTAGTTTTCAGGACCACTGACAATGACAATGACACTCTGGATGCCATTTAAGTTAAAGTTCATCCCCCATTGGCAGCATAGCTCTCAACCGAACTTCGTACGATCTGAAAAAAAAAATACTGTGCGGTTAAGACATCCCTAGGTGAGAGGGTGAAAGGAAAAAAAATCTAAAACAACCAGTATTAGTGTCAAATCCATATTTTTTGAGGGTCCTTAAGATAAAATGTGCCACTGTGGATGTCGTGCAAGTCCAATCGGAATGGGGGTTGAGAAGGGGTGTCCAAAATTACTTATATTTGTGTTAAGTCCACAGTTTACAAGGTCTCTAACCTAATTGGTAGAGGCATCTGTTTGTGATGAAATTTTTTGTGTAATTTAGTCATTTTTTAAAAGTAAGTTTGGTATATTTTTCACTTTTTCTTATTTTATTTCATCAGTAATTTTGCTAAATATTGTTTTCAGCAGTAAAAGCTGAACCAAAAGATAGCTGATAACCATTTGCAGTAAAACATTTACTCAGACACCCTCGCCCCTCATGGCTTTTTTTAGACAAAGAAAATGAAAAAAAAATCTTGCATAGAAGACCCCCCCAACATAATTCGTCAGAGAACAACAATTCCGCTTCAAAGCGGGTGCAAGCCTTACTGCAGTTCTGATAACATCACACAAATTTGTGAATAGTTTCGTCCGTACAACCCATGCAATGAAAATGCACCAAGTCATGTGGTACATCTGTGTTCCGTAGTTAAGAAATCTCAGCCTTGATAGCGTAGGCCTATTGCAGCTCTGATGACGTCACACAAATAGGTGAATAGTTTTGTGACCGACCTGCGCATTCCAAGCACGCATCAGTCATGTACCATATATATGTCTCTGTTTTGTAGTTAAGAATGTCCACCAGCGTAATGGTTAGCACAATTAGCTGCCGTTCTCGGCAGCTTGAGTTCGATTCCCAGTTCCGTATTGCCAGTAATTTACAAATGGCAGGAAGGTTGATATGCAGTAAAAAATGGTACTTGCAACTCTCTTTCACTGGAGGCCAGTCTAAAAGGAGCTGCACCACCTCGGGATGTTGAAAAGATGGCAGTGAAGATGACGTCATTTGGAGTAGCGACATGCCGATAGCAGGGAAGTTGGTGACACAAGACGATAATTCAAATGAAAGCAGTGATTAGGTTTACTGTGTGGTAGGCCTACTGTCAGCTTTAGTTAAGAAATATTCACGGTTGTTGCTATTAATATAGCAGGCGAGATCATTAACAAAGTGATCCTTTAGTTTCTCGTAACGCGGGCCAATAGGGATAGTCTTTATTTTTCAGAAGTAGATTTAAAATGTTATAAAAACAATCCAATCATAATGATTTATTTGCCAACATATCTAACGAATAATAATAATTTTACATACCCACTTCCCGATTTTTTGAGACGCCAAACAAAACATATTATGCGTTAATAAAAAATGGTGACAACGATCGTACGAAATTAAACATTATATAAAACGCATTATCACCACACCTGTAGATATCCATAAATGCGGCAAACTTTCCTGTTATTCATTTTTAACCTTCCCGTCGTAGAACTTCTGGCACTTTGCGGGCACTTGATAGCATACCTAACCTAATCAGAGCAGTCTCTCTCATCTCATTTACAGCAGTTTAGTTAAATCCTGATGTAATAAATGTGGAGAACAAGCAGGAAATATACTTAAAAATAAGGGTTTGACTTTCAACAGCAGCAGTTATCCAAAGAACGCTTCCAGTCACTATGTATTACATTCGGAAGTACAGCTTGTAACATATGCTAGTTATCAGCTGCTTGTTTGGCACGTTTTTTACAGCACGGCTTTATTTGAAAGGAGTGGCTTCTGCTACACATACACCAACTGGAAAAATCAGATACCATCTCCAGAAATCACTTGGGAAGAGATTCTCACTGTTTGGACTCTGTAGTCGGGAACAAAACTGTTTTTAAAAGTTTAAAAAACTTACAGGAACTTGAATGCTCTCAATGCATGGCTGATGAGATGGCAGTGAAGATGACGTCATTTGGAATGATGACATGCCGGTAGCAGGGAAGTTGGCGACACAAGACGGTAATTCAAATGAAAGCAGTGATCAGGTTTACTGTGTGATAGGCCTACTGCTCAACTGACAGAGACAAATGACTGGCCATATAGTTTTTTGTATCAATATTGCATAATATTATATCATACGCTTATCCCTTTTCTCTACAGGGTCAAGTATGAAGTGAGATGAATCTTCGTAGCGAGGTTTTATGACCGTATGCCCTTCCTGACGTCAAACTCATCAGAGGAATTACTGAAATGAAACGAATGACGTGATATGAGTAACTAAAGCTGACTTACTTTATATGTAGGCCTAAAAGTCATGTTCACCATTTATTGTCTTTTTACATTGAGAAATACTGCCTTCCAACGAAAATAGCTAGTATTACTCAAATACATTTATAAGTTTGTTCAAGATTGGTGTAGAATGTTCACATGTATAATTTATAGCCTAGAAGCCATGTGTTCACTGCAATTTTATTTTTGCATATGTACAAGAAACATGAGAGTTATGCTTCTGATGAAAACATATATTACATATATCAAAACAGGGATGTTTGGAAACAAATTATTCTGACGCTTTAACAAATAGGACCTAGCCTACATACATAATTTACACATCAGTCTGAAAAATACAGATATACCATGAGTGTCGTATTACTGGGAGTCAGAACTGTTCTCTGGTCAGATATTATCTAACAATACGTTGAAAACGACATCTCACTATCAATATTACTGACTGGGATCCATAAAGCCTTAATTGCAGCTTCCTCAAAGTGCTGATATTCTGATTTCAGAGAAAGAAGAATGGCAATCACATCAATATCTTTACTTGCTCTACATGAACTACCAACTAGATCCCTAAACGCTGTATATCGTTCAAGGTATTCTGACGTTGAACGTTCTCGTAGAGACACTTCTTCATTTTTTTTAAATATTTCATTATGCTTCTTGGGTAAAAAAGCAATTCCACATAATTTTGTCAATTATTTTGTTATTTTGCTTAAAGGTATATAGTTTTGCATTTTGAGGCAAATTTGTAAAGTTTCACGACTTTGCACTTTGTGAAAACAGGTGTCTCTACTGATTGGTGACAGTTGGAATCGTGTTCATCATATGTGTGACTTGTAAATACAGAATATACAGTTAAAACATACTGTTATTTGAAGGGATCAGCTACTTCCCTGACAATCTGGGCTGCCACAAGGAAATAGTTAGTTAGTTAGTTAGTTAGTTAGTTAGTTAGTTAGTTAGTTAGTTAGTTAGTTAGTTAGTTAGTTAGTTAGTTAGTTAGTTAGTTAGTTAGTTAGTTATGTTTTACCTGGAAAGATTAAGGCCTTCAGGCCTTCTCTTCCATCTAACCAGGCACTGACATATACATATATTACATTGTATCACTTTACAATAATAGATTTAATACTAATTAAATTAATAGTAATAGAGAATGAAGAGTGATAAGGTTAAATGAAGATGAAATAAATTAGGTAAAATAAAAGGATAAGTTCTTAAAACTAATATCCTACATGTAAAAAGAGGTAGTACATAAAATTTAATAACATTTGAAAAACAGATCGGTAAGAATTTTAGGCTAATCTTCTACCAGAACATCCATGACAATAGAATGGCTGTAAGTAGCAGCATCAAGTTTACAGGTGAACCTTACAGGTGCATAAAATGTCTCCACAGAGCTTCCTTGAAAGTGCGAATGGCGCTTAACCCTCTGATACTTTCGGGAAGGAGGTTCCACTCCCGGCAGGCAATTACCGTGAATGATTTATCTATGGGTAGGTAAAGCAAGGATAGAATTATTAGTAGATCTGGTGTTAAGACTGTGATAAGAAGATAGGTATTTGTAATATGAAGTAAGGTAAAATGGCTGTGAAGAATGATGGATTTTATGGAGATGGCATAGGGTATGAACATTGCGACGGATTTCCAGTCGGGGCCAAGATAGGTGGTTATATGAAGGAGTTACATGGTCATAGTATCGTAGGTTACAGACATATCTCATACATGCATTTTGACCGCGTTGTAATCTGCTCAATTACTTGCACCCAGCGTCTCTATAAATCACGTCACAATAGTCGAAATGTGGGAAAACCAGAGCTTCTACCAACATTTTTTTTTTTTTAGCTTTTCGGGAAATAAGTATTTATACCCGCGTAGCATGTGCAGTGCAGAGAATGTTTTCTAAGTGACATTCGTTATATGCATTTTCCATGACATGTCATCATTGAAAGTAATGCCTAGGACTTTTACTGATGACGTGAATGGTATGTTAGTATTACATAACCTTATAGATGGAATCTCTGGTCGATTGACCTTCGCGAGTAGTTTCGGGTATCCAAGGATGATGGCTTGCATTTTTACTGGGTTTAACGTAAGACCACATCTCAAAGAACAAGAAGAAAACTATGTTAGATCCTGATTGATTTTGTCTACGGCCGAAAATATTAAATCTGGAGATGTATGGATTTGTACATCATCAGCATAAATATGGTATTTGCAGTGCATTAGGTTTTGGGAGACATCATTAATGTAAATAGAAAAAAGAAGGGGTCCTAGCACGACCCTTGGGGCACACCACACTGCACGGACTGCCAAGTTGATTTGTTTAACCTATCTGTAACACACTGCCAATGGCCATGCAGGTGGGAATGGAACCAGAGGAGGGCACTGTCCAAGAAATGGAGGGAATACAATTTCAAGAGCAAAATGTCAATGTCAACAGTCAAAAGCTTTGCTCAAGTCTAGAAGTATTAAAACTGTCACTTCTTTATTGTCCATTGCTTCTCGAATATCATCTGTCACCTTCAGTAGTGCCGTTATAGTACTGTGTGCTTGACGAAAACCAGATTGTAGTGGGTCAAGTAAGTTGTAATTCGTCATGTAGTCTGCTATTTGTCTTTTTTTGCTAGTTGCTTTACGTCGCACCGGCATTTATTGTCTTATGGCGACAAAGGACAGGGAAGGGCTGGGAGTGGGAAAGAAGCGGCCATGGCCTTAATTAAGGTACAGCCCCAGCATTTGACTGATGTGAAAATGGGAAACCACGGAAAACCATCTTCGGGCTGCCGACAGTGGGATTCGAACCTACTATCTCCCGAATACTGGATACTGGCCGCACTTAAGCGACTGCAGCTATCGAGCTCGGTGCTATTTGTCTATGAGTGATGAACTCTAGCGCTTTGGATAAAGCAGAAAGATGGTTCAGAAGGGGAAGCTACTTTTTTTAGATGACGTATAATGCCCGCTTTCCATGTTTCAGGAAATGTGCTGTCTACAAGGGAAGAGTTAATTATGGTAACTAGTGCGGGTAATATCACATCCAGAATAATTTTTATCATCTCTATTCCTATGCCGTCATTTCCTTTTGCTGTTGTTGTTATCAGATTTATAGCAAACCTGACTTGTGAGTGGGTTGCTGGACAGAAGTAGAAGTTTTCTCTATCTGTTCGCGTCTTTGCATAATTCCCGTCAAGACCTTCCTGTTTCAGGGCTACATTGAATCTGCAGTTAGATGAAAAATTATAGTTCCATTTTTCCAAGGGTATATTTATTTCGTCGTCGTCTCGTCCTTTGGTAATGCCAAAGCTCTTTATAGATTTCCACAACACAGCTGTTGAAACATTTAGTTGAATTAAACTGTGAGCGTGTCGTAACTTTGCGTTTCTAATCTGTGGGCTCGTAGCGTTTCTCAGTCTCTTATAGTTAAGTAGATTGTCAGGAGTGCAATGTTTTCTAACTCGTCTAAGCAGCGTCGCGTTCAGCCGTAAGTGCTCTAATCTCATCTGAGAGCTGGTTTCCGCGAAACGTAAGCAGTCTTTTTCAGGGGCATGTCTATCGTACAGCTCAGTCATATGTTAATTGAAACGTGCCACTTTGTCATTTATGTCTTTGAGTTTAAATATGTCATGCCATGGCACTGCAACTGCGTCTTGTAAAAGTTTATTCTCATCAATTCGTCGTAGATCTCGATATGAAATTATTTTCGGCTTGAACTTGGGACTTTTAATAGAGTAGGCCATAAATATAGCATCATGTCGCGATATGCCTGGGGCACTAATTTGACCATGGTAAAGAACTAATTCAGGTGGTTTGTGGCAATGAGATCATTTAAGGTGTGTGATGTGTGGCATTGAGAGGGAGAAATGTTAAGTTGCAAGCTTTAAAAGAAGTTAAAATTTGGGTTGTCTGAGGAGAGTTAGGTTCAAGAAGGTTTATGTTGAAATCATCCATAATAATTATATTTGAGTAATCAGTGACTAAATCTTGTATTTTGAGTCTCTAGATCGCATAAAAAAACCTGCATTCAGTGGCTTATATACTACACCCAGAAGACATTTTACTTCACTCACAGTTATTTTCAGGAACATGAACTCAGGTTTTCGTTCTAATGGGCCTAGAGACCTACAGATTATTTTAGGGTGTAGACTTGTCATAACATATGTGGTGGTACCTCCCCCCGGATCTGCTGTCAGATCTAAGCAATGTATAACCCACCAGCTGCAGTCTTTCTATTGCGTAGTGTGGTTTTAACCAAAATTCGGAAATGAATATAGCGTGGAAACTGGGAGGCATAAATGGAGCTTTGATTTCGTCCATTCGCGTCTCAGGAAGGAGGCTTTGAGCGTTTATATGGCATACCTTTAAAGCATTTCTGTACGGAGAAAGCTTGTGGTTAATGTCCCTTGTCGACTGGGAATAGCAAGAGAGCTCAGATGACAATTGGTGTGTGCTGCCTGGACAGCTGGTTCCCGGGACATTGGGAGAGGGTGTAGTAAGTGATAGTTTGTGAGGAATGTTTGTAAGGAAGAGGGGAGCCTGTTCGTTTGTCCCAGGGTCATTATCAGAGGGGCTAAGCGCCGTTGACTCCAGTTTTTCCACTTTCAATTTGTATATTTAAGTAACTTACAATGTTCTTTGTTGTATTGGAGATGATTATGACAATAATGGGAATGTAACTAACAATTTACAGCGATCAGTACGATAATGGCAATATAGCAATAATGTACGTGGAAATAAATACGATAAAAATAAGGCACTGGACCCAGTCTACTGCTAATAACACCAATCTATCACTACGGCAAGCAGAATTGAACTATATTACTAATTACGTTCTAATAGAGAGTGAAGGTAAAAAATGATTATATACTGCAAGGATGTCCAAGCCGGTGGATTCTTTCATTAGAAGACTCTCCATGATAAGTTGATTGTCTGATCATTGATCAGTGTTCTGACCATGGTCAGGAGTTACAATCCCAGATGTGATCTGGGCAGGTGATTCATCCTAGTTGTTCAGGACTGGGAGTAGGCATTTCCTCCATACCCCTCAAACGTTATGGTTTTCCCGCCAGTACTCGGGTGGCTGATTGCAGTGGTTTCCCAAATGAAAAAAAAACAGGACAAATAAAGAGGAAACTGAAATATTTTGGGAGGAGCTTGTCCAGCTGATTTCAAATATCCCTGACAACCATGTTAAAATTATGCTTGGAGACTTCAACGTTAAAATTGGACAAGAGAGAGAATATCGCACAGTGGTAGGTAAATGGCCAGCACACAAATTGACAAATAGAAATGGTCAAAGATTAATTGAGCTTTGCACAGACCGTGGGCTTATTCTTGAAACCACAAGATTTAAGAGAAAACCACACAAATTGACGTGTAAATGCCCTAATGTTAAACTGGGTAAGTTTCAGATAGACCACGTAGCAATGGATAAAAAATACCATAGAGAAATTTATAATGTCAAAGTCCTTCATGGGGTGGACATCGATTCAAAGATTAAAATCAAGTTAACCCCAAGAAAACATCACAAACAATCTAAATTTACTAGGAGGAGGAAATATGACCCCAGCTACTTAATAAATAATGCTGTGTATACAGAGAGATCCAAAACACCTCTAAGCGACAAACTGGAAACGATTATTGATAAACTAAAAAATATTGCCGAAGAAATTGCTCCTATGAAAAGGAGAAAGAAACACGCCTGGTGGAATGAGGAATGTGGTATGGCAATACAGAAAAGACACAAAGCACGGCTAAATGACCAACAAAAGAAAACGGCACAATCTCGAGATGAACTAACTATTGCTGGAAGACAAACGGCCAAAGAACTAACCTAGCTAACATAGATGAATCATTGAAACAACATAAGACACGAGACCATTACAGGACATTTAAACAATATCAATCAGGGTATACTCCATCTACACTCATGATGAGAAACAAGGACAACTAGCACACAATAATCAGGAGAATGCCAAAATTCTAGCTGATCACTTCAAAGAATTACTAAATGCTGAAGACCCAAAAGAATACCTAGAACTTTCACCTGATCCAAAAAATAAAACACGCTTAGACAAGGTTATTCCACCAGACTTCCATGAGGTACTTCAAGCGATTAATTGGCTCAAGAATTATAAAGCTGCAGGAGAAAATCAAGTGGTTGCAGAGCTGTGGAAGAATGCAAATAACCAAACACATCAAAACCTACACAAACACATCATAGACATATGGAATTCTGAAAAAATGCCTGCAGAATGGAATACAGCTATAATTCATCCAATACACATAAAGGGGGATAGACTGGATCCAAATAATTACTGAAGGATCTCTCTACTTGATATCACATATAAGATCCTGTCTAGAGTTATCCTCACGAGAATTCAAGAACAGCTTGACCAAGAACTTGGAGAATATCAGGGGGGATTTTGACCTGGAAGTAGTTGTCCTGACCAAATCATTAGTCTTAAGAGATTATGAACCATCAAAGAATAAGAAACAAAAAGCTAGTTATCACTTTTGTTGACTTCAAGAAAGCAAAGAATTTGGGTTACACCAGAAACTCATTAATCTCTGTGTTACCCTCAAGAACACTAGAGCAAAAGTTAAATTCCGAGGAGAGTTGTCTTAATCATTTGAAATCCGGACTGGACTTCGACAGGGGGATGGTCTCTCACCAATACTGTTTAACTATGCGTTGGAGAAAGTCATGCGAGAATGGTCTCCGAAATGTCAGCCAAACATCAAGATTGGCAAAAATATCAAAATCAATTGTCTAGCATTTGCAGATGACCTTGTGATACTTGCAAGTAGTGTAGAAGAGGCTAAACTCCAAATTGAAGAATTAGAACGAAAGGCAGCAAAAATTGGATTACAAATCTCCTTTGAAAAGACGGAAATGATGCCATCCTTCAAAGTGGAAACATCACCGATCACACTAATAACAAACAAATTAAGGTTGTTAATAAATTTAAACATGTTGGAGAGACTATAACTTGGAACTTAGAAGAGAAAATATCAGTTGAAAATAGAATTACCAAATTAAAACAAGCACAGCATGTTACTTGGCCAAGCTACAAGAAGAAATCTCTCTCGATAAATGCAAAATTTAAACACTACAACTCGGTTATCAAGCCTGAAGCAAGCTATGCTAGTGAAACCTTGTTCAATTTGAATACAAAATCAACTACAGATAAATTACAGAAATAGATAGACAAATCATTAGAACAATTCTGAACAAAAAAACAGCAAGTTGATGGACAATGGCGATTACTACATAATGAAGTTGTATACCAGGAAACAGTCTATAATAGATACAATGCAGAAAAGAAGAGTTGCTTTTTTCTGTCGCATATCACGATTACCAGGGACTAGGAGACTCAAACATTTATTAAATAACTTTTGGAATAGTAATACTAAAAATCACTGGTTCGAAGAAGTCCAAGATTTAAATTAATTAGGCTTGACAATTCAACAAATTGAAAACAGAAAAGAGCGAGGATCCTGAGAAATAACGACGTGAGACTTAAACTGAAGACCTATACGCGCAAACAGTACAACATAACCGACGAAGAACAGACAGCCAGATCAGAGACAATGAAACATTTCTGGGAACAAAAAAAGAAACATCAACCAAATTTGTAACCAATAATTATAAGACTTGGCTGTATATAGATTGATTTCAGTGCTCCAATATGAGCGTAAAATAAATTTTTAAAAATACTACAAGGATAACTCTAAACTTAAACTACAATAGAAAGTTACAAAAATGTTGTGACCCTTTCTCTCGCATATCACTTTAGTTGATTTAACTGTTCCATAGTGCACACTTTATACTTATTTGATCCAATTTCTATGTTAATTACTGCATCAATGCTCTATATCTGGCATACTCCAAACCTTGAAATTGCCTCCTTAAGGTCTGCGAGCCTTGTTCCATTCAGATCCTCTCTTATTGTGACCGCCATTCCCTTGAGACCTCTTTTCTTGTGGAAGATTTCACTCTGCTTCCGGTAGGAAACGAATTTCACTATTAGAAGTCGTGGCTTCGCGCCCAGTCGTCTTCCAATGCGATGGCTCCTGTCAGTGTCCCGAAGGTCAAGGTCGACACCAAGATCTCTTGCGATGCTAATTGCTATGATGTCAGAATCTTCCCCTTCCTTTTCCAGAATGCCGAAAATATGGATACGTTGCTGCCGCTGGTATTGCTCCAGTTCATCTTGGTTGCTTTTAAAGTCACATTTGAATTTCGCAAGTTCCCTGTCCTTTGCCTGAAGTTGGTCTTGTAATAGTTTGACAGTTTCCTTGTACTCCACTCTTAGTTCCTGGAGCTGTGACATTAGGGGCTGTAACTGTTCGGCTACGGCCTGCTTAATTAGAATAATAACAGTAAGTTATTTATTAAATTGACCACCTAATCAATACAATAAGTCATTATCTTGGATGATTTACATTGATCTATTAATTAAAAATGGTACAGGTTTTGCCTAGTATGAGGGCATCATCAGCCATTGTCTTAACCACGAAATAAAAATAAGCACTTGAATAACATATAATAAGATGAAATTAATTTTTAAAAGTCTTGAAGAGACTTAAACTAAAATTAACATTAAAAATAACAATGTTGGTTTAACTTTTTTTTTTTTACAATGTGAAGAATTACAAAGGTGAACGTATTAAAATTATTGACATTAAAAGGTTGCTATTACAAGTAAAATGGACAAAGCAACAGACTGTGATGAACAAGTAGTACGATTGCTGTAAAATTAAGTAATTTATTAATTCTCAATATTATTTTTTAAATAAATATGACTGATCGTCATTCTCGTCAGAGTCTAATTATAACCACCAATCTGTCAACTTAATTTTACAGCAATCATACTACTTGTTCATCACAGTCTGTTGCTTTATCCATTTTACTTGTAATAGCAACCTTTTAATGTCAATAATTTTAATACTTTCACCTTTGTAATTCTTCACATTGTAAAAATAAAAATAAAAGTTTAAACCAACATTGTTATTTTTAATGTTAATTTTAGTTTAAGTCTCTTCAAGACTTTTTAAAATTAATTTCATCTTATTATATGTTATTCAAGTGCTTATTTTTATTTCGTGGTTAAGACAGTGGCTGATGATGCCTTTATACTAGGCGAAACATGTACCATTTTTAATTAATAGATCAATGTAAATCATCTAAGATAATGACTTATTGTATTGATTAGGTGGTCAATTTAATAAATAACTTACTGTTATTATTCTAATCAAATATCATCAATACGGATCAAAAATGATATTTATTACATGTAATACGGCCTGCTTAACGAGTTCTTGTATGCTGGCGCCATTGGGAGCCATTGTGAAAACTTACTAGTAGAACACAACTGTTTACTTTGGTTAACTGCACACGCTTAACTTCAGCACGAATCTAATAATGTCTTTATCACTTCAAACACGTTTATCTTCAGCACGAATCTGATAACGTATTTCTCACTTCAAGCCCTATATCACCTGCGATTTACAATTTTTGCAAGAGAAATTCTGCATGCAACTAGTAGCTAGCGGCCATCTTCGCTCCATAAAATTATAATCTCAAACTAAAACTTAAAATGAAACACACAACAATAAATCTAAATTTATAAAAGAGTTCATAAACTATCCGTCAACGTCACAGTAAAGAAATTACAAACAAATCACTTCAATCCCAAAATTAACATTCAAAGAAAGTGCCCGAACAGATTATTGGTTTTACATTTCACTAACTATGCTTTTATAATATTTGGAGACACCAAGGTGCCAGGAAGCTGGTGTATTTGAGAACCTTCAAATACCACTGGACTAAGCTGGGATAAAACTTGAACTTTTTATTTTAAACTGTAAAAATCAGAAAGTGTATGGTGAAACTGTGGTTACTTGTTATTTAGGAGGAAGAGAAGGCAGATGGAGCGAGACCTGGAACCTGGCAGGTTCTGCGAGATGACTTCATGATGGGTGCCAAGTTCAAAGATTGGGACAAGCAAGAGAAGCTTCCTGCACCAAGCAGCGAGATTGCTGTCAGTGAAGAAAGCGATGATGACTCATAATCTGTGTTGTGCATCTTGTATATAAAATGTTTATTAAACTTGTTATTTTTAGTAATTATTGCAGTCATTTAATTAAACCTTGACTAAAACACGTATGGTTGCTAAAAAAAAGACACTTTTCTCAGAAACAATTGAATGGATGCATGCAAAAATGGGCTAACCATCAAATTTGTGATAACTGAGTTAGATGCTGCCACCTACTGTTAACAATATAAACTTCATTTACTGAAGTGGGCTACTATCGGGGGATTACCTATAAAGAAATATAACGCTTCAAAGTTCTTGGGATATCTAAATCATTTTGACAGAATTGCAAAATCGAGATGATTGTTACTAAAAGTTTGCGCGTGATGGCACCACAGTATCAGCAGGGTAGCAAACACTACAGAATTTGGTAGTCCATAATACATGTCCGTTAATTCAAACTGGAATAAAAATTTCAGATACAGTGAAACCTCATTAGTACGTTTTCTTGCTTAGCACATCGTAAATTCAAAGTCCCGATTCTCATTGTATTAAATATATTTAAAAATAACCTCGCCCGTCACTTTTTTCTCTCTCTTTTTTTTTTTGCTAGGGGCTTTACATCGCACCGGCACAGATAGGTCTTATGGCGACGATGGGATAGGAAAGGCCTAGGAGTTGGAAGGAAGCGGCCGTGGCCTTAATTAAGGTACAGCCCCAGCATTTGCCTGGTGTGAAAATGGGAAACCACGGAAAACCATCTTCAGGGCTGCCGATAGTGGGATTCGAACCTACTATCTCCCGGATGCAAGCTCACAGCCGCGCGCCTCTACGCGCACGGCCAACTCGCCCGTTTGTTTTTTTTTTTTTATTATTATTATTAAAAACTTCATAATTGTTCCGTATTGAACTGAGAATCACAATACTAAAAAGAAAGTATAGAGGTTCCACCTTTTCAATACACTGTTATTAAGTTGTACCAATATTAAGTTACAACATGTTAACTTTGGGACTGGTTTCGACACATTCAAAGTGTCATCAGCCGATTAAGAGAACAGAGCAAAAGGACTAAATCATAAACAATTATAAACACACACAAGAATATAAGACGTTATTCACAGTCAAAAGGGTGAACATAGAAATATCAACACTTTTTTTGAAGAAGTAAGTTCAGTTGAAGTTCATTTGTTCATTTGTCTTGTGCATTCCTGCTGTGCTTTAACCACGTAAAAAGACATTGAATTGTGGTAAATAACAAGTTAAAAAGCTTGATCCAACATAAAAATGCAGCTTGTGTACAGTTGTTGCTAGGCAAGGTCTTATACGCATTTGTTTTATCGGCACGTTGAAGAGTGGAAAGCGACATACATGAAGTCCTAGGAAACAGTGTAGGACTTAAGTTCCTCAGTTCGATGCAGATATATGAAGCCTACAGAAAAGGAGACTTAAATAGAAATTAAACAAGGGGTAAGAAATTTAGAACAAGTTAAATTATGAAGCTCGCCTTTATTAGCGTGCTGTGATGACTGACATGTGTAGGGGAGACAAAATGTGAAGCAAATAAGGAATAAGTAGAGATAGGGGAGGGATAAAGGAGAGTTTGTGAGAGGGTGGGGGTGTGTAAAATGGATATGGGGGGGCTTTTCGGAAGGGGCAAGTAGCGTGAAAAAGTGTTGTGTAAGGCGTGAAAGATCGATCGACTACTTGTCAACTTAAGGTTATTCAAAATTGAGACGAGGAAGTCGAAAAGGGTGTTTGGCTTTTCAGAAATATCATTTAGGTTAAGGTTGGGATTGAAAAACTGATCAAGGTGTATAAAACAGTTTTCAGTGATATCAAGGAGAGGGCCATTGTTTAGGGTGCTGAGAATTTCAATAACTTGGTCTATCGTAGTGAAACTATGTTTTACGTCATGCATATGTTCCCCTACTGCTTATCGCGTCACGAATTTTCGCTATTACTGCTTAGTGTATATTACAGGACTATTTAAAATAGTTATATTTGAATCTGCCTTGTCAATACACTTATTAATGAAAGAAAACTATTTACTGTATTTAACCATACATGTTTTGGGAAGTCAACCATTCCCTTCATCAGTGGTCAGTACAAAGAATAAAAACAATATAACACTATCTGTTGTTTTTACAATTCAAAGAAGTATTGTGTCCTATTTCACCATATCAATGAATAAAGAAAACTTATGAAATATTATGAAAGTCATTAATACATAAAATTTTGTTGAACTGAATGAGAATACTTATATAAATTTAAGATCTTCAAGTTTTTCTTTTTTTTGTTCCGTAAATGATCATATGCTAGTCTATACAGTCTATCTTCTGCAATTCTTTCATTTAAACTTGATTCAAAATTATGTTTCTGTGTAAGATAAATTTTTAAACTTTCCAAAACAGTCATTAATTTTCCCTTTTTGCCCGAATGTATTAATTCCATGTCATTAGGAATATCTGTAAATTTATAATTCTTTTCAGCCATATGTTCTCCCATTGCCAAATATCTTTTATGTTTGACTGCATTAACATGTTCCTTGTACCTTATAGCCAAACTTCTTCCAGACTGTCCTATGTATTGTTTAAATGTTTGGCATGTTAATTTGTAAATTCCTGATTTATTAAATATACATATTCTCTCATCTTATCTGAATTGAGAATTATCTTATCAGTATTATTATCCGTTTTGTATGCGACATTGATGTTCTTTTACTTGAAAATTGTAGCCAGTTGATAAGAGGTTTATTTCAAAAAGTTAGAACTGCAGCTTTCTTTTTCTCCTTTCGCTCTTTACTTAAAGTTGTTTTTGGTTCATTTTTCATTTTATTTATCATTCTATTAATAATTTTTTTGGAATATCAATTGCTACGAGCAATTTGATGGATTATATTTATCTTTCTCTTATAATTCTTCTTGGACATAGGTATGTTCATAGCTCTATTAATTAAACTGTAAAATGTTGCCGTTTTATGTTGACCTGGATGATTGGAGTCATTTCTGATAATAGTATCTGTTTGAGTAGCTTTTCTGAAAATTTGAAAATCGAAATGACCAGAATTTCTAGTAATTGTTACATCTAAATAACTTACTCCGATCATTTTCAGATTCCATCGTAAAATGTACTTGTTTATGCAAAGTATTTAAATACTTTAATATACCATCAGGTCTAACCTTCTGTTCATCGATTATAACAAATATATCATCGACGTATCTCAACCGTGTAATCAATCCATCTATTTTATCCACTATTTTATTATATTCCATGTAATCCATGAATATGTTTGCTAAAATACCTGAACCTGGCAAACCCATTGCTAGGCCTTTAGATTGTTTGTAAATTTTGTAGTAAAAAATGAAATAGTTATTTTCCCAAGTAAATTCTAGTAATGTTAAAAATTCTTCAATTTCCACCTTACTTAATTTGCTGTGTTGTATTAATACTATTGACTTTTGTAACAAAATTAAAAACATTGAGCAAACAGACTACAACACGATACATAGTTTGGATATCAAAGATATGTACTCCAACATTCCTGTCATAGATACTATAAAAATAGTAAGAAAGAATTTAATACAACACAGCAAATTAAGTAAGGGGCACCAGGCGAATTGGCCTTCAGAGGCACGCGGCTGTGAGCTTGCATCCGGGAGATAGCGGGTTTGAATACCACTGTCAGCAGCCCTGAAAATGGTTTTCTTTGGTTTCCCATTTTCACACGGCCGCTTCCTTCCAACTCCTAGGCCTTTCCTATCCCATCATTGCCATAAGACCTATCTGTGTTGGTGCGACATAAAGGACATAAAGCCACGAACAAAAAAAAAGTAAGTTAGAAATTGAAGAATTTTTACATTACTAGAATTTACTTTGGAAAATAACTATTTCGTTTTTGACATCAAAATTTACAAACAATCTAAAGGCCTAGCAATGGGTTCGCCAACTTCAGGTATTTCAGCAAACATATTCATGGATTACATGGAATATAATAAAATAGTGGATAAAATAGATGGATTGATTACATGGTTGAGATACATCGATGATATATTTGTTATTATCGATGAACAGAAGGTTAAACCTGACTGTTAAAGTATTTAAATACTTTGGATAAACAAGTGCATTTTATGATAGGATCTGAAAATGATAGGACTTTAAATTATTTAGATTTAACAATTACTAGAAATTCTGAAAAGAATCATAAATTTACAGATATTTCTATTGACATGGAATTAATACATTTGGCCAAAAAGGGAAAATTAATGACTGTTTCGGAAGGTTTAGAAATTTATCTTACACAGAAACATAATTTTGAATCAAGTTTAAATGAAAGAATTTGCAGGAACAAAAAAAGAAAAACTTGAAGATCTTAAATTTATATAAATATTCTCATTCAGTTCAACAAAATTTTATGTATTAATCACTTTCATAATATTTCATAAGTTTTCTTTATTCATTGATATGGTGAATTAGGACACAATACTTCTTTGAATTGTAAAAACAACAGATTGTGTTATATTGTTTTTATTCTTTGTATAGACCACTGATAAAGGAAATGGTTGACTTCCTGAAACAGGTATGGTTAAGTACAGTAAATAGTTTTTTCATTAATAAGTGTATTAACAAGGCAGATTCAAATATAACTATTTTAAATAGTTCTGTAATACATTTCAGACTAGTCAATACGGATCAAACACCCATATTAACCTATCATGGTTAAATTTATCAACATTACCGCTTAGTATGATCACATTTTTCCTAGACCTGAAAATGTTACTGTATTTGTCGTTCCTTCTGAAAAAGCTTGATTTCGAACTTGGGTACGAGCCGTCGCCACAGTTGCGTTATTACGGGAAACAGCCTTCCTGAACTTCACAGGATAAGTTGTACTTTTGGGGAGCAAGCTGTTACCCTCAGGAATGTTCAGTTTTGCTTGTCGGTTAGTAGTGAGATTGCTGAATGGCAGAGTGAGCCTGTTTGTGCATTCCATTCAGAAGGTAGAGATTTATTTTGTGTTGAGTGATACAGTGTAGTGTAACGAATATTTTTCGCATGATTCGGTAGCCTATATTAAATACAGTAGAGACAATATGCGACACTCAGCGAGATATCGAGGAACAGCTATTAGAGCTCTCTCTAGCGGATTGACCTGAGAACTACTGATACTGTCATAAGAGCATGTGTATTTGTGTGTGAAGTTTTTGGTGTTATTTATGCGTTTTCAGTGAGTTGACATAATTAAATGGTAGTGTGTGTCATTCCTTGATATCTCCTCTCAACATGAGGGGAAAGGTATGTGCTGTGTTTGGCTGCAGTAACTATGAAGTAGAGAAGAATGCGCGGTCTTTCTTCTGTTTCCCTCGTGACAAGAAAATGTAAGTAATATTGTGTTTGCATATATATTCTTCCAGAGACAAGGAGATTTTTATAGTACTTCATAATCTTCTGACCTGCTCGACCCATATTTTAACTGGCTTAAAATATAATAAGCCTGTTTTATTGTATAGTGCAGCAGTTAACTTTCAATACCGATGTGTTGTTGTAGGTGTGATCTGTGGGTTTGATTTAATTCAGGAAAATACATATGCATATGAGTGTGGCTGGTTATGTTCCAAGTTACCCCATTTGGAATGCCATAATGCATTGTCAAGCACTGAAGAAAATATGGGTGATTTAAGAAATGTACATACTTTGTTGAAACAATATGATGATGCAAATTTGCTTTACCCTAATGTAATGGCATTATGGCAAGTATTGCTTATTGGGAAAGTTTGAATGTTTTTGAGGCTAATTTTATAGATTTTCTTTCTGTTAGTAGACTTCAAGTTAAAAGGAAAATTGTCCAGCTCTTAAATGTAAATTCATTGAATCATGTATGTAACGAATGTGCTGATAGTTCTGTTGACAAGTGTTTTAATATGATGATCAATGCTTTTAAATGAGAAAAAAGAAAATTCTAGCCCTGAACGTTCAGGCAGGAATTCTGAAGCTAGAAAAGTAATGCATAAATGAAAGATCAAGCCCTTTCACAGCAGTCCATTTCACATCTTGGTTATATGTCTAATTTCAGTCTTTAAATAATAACCTGTTAAATTTATTCTTCATTCATTTATCCAGAATTGCTTTAGCAACTTTGAAATTAATATCTTGGTAACACTTTCCTTCTATACGTAATCTATTTATCCATTTCCATTGATATTTGAATTTAGCGCGAATTTTCAGTGTCGCGTATTGTCTCCACTGTATTTGCCTATATCTGGATTAGGAACATAATCATGTTAAACCGACTAGCGTGGTGCATATTTGTATTGTGATAGCCTAGTAATGGTTACGGAAAATGTTGTCAAATTCCTTAATAATTAAGACAAAATTAAAATCTGTCAGGACGTGCACCGGCGTAAGCGCGCGGAGGTTGCGCATGCTGAAACTCGCACCTTTGAGTTTCGACTCGATTATTCGATTCAAAATGGCGGCTAAAGTCATTCGTGGCAGTTGTACACGGTCGAATGTAACCTCCAATTCATCGTCTAAGAGTGTGACCAGAAAATAATGTTTAATAACCCACTGCTGTGAAGAAAAAGGCTTCTACTAACATTTGTTTTAGAAAGAGTGATCTACAATAATACTTCGATAATTTTGTTGGCCCCTGTGCAGATGTTTTCATTTGTTGTCTGGTGTTTTTTCTACACCTTTCAGTGTTCTTGTTATTTTATTCGTCGCCACAAGACCTGTCTGTGTCGGTGCGACGTAAAGCAACTAGCATTAATGATTAATGTTATTTTAAAAATCCCCACCGGAAAACGTTTTCATATTTCTTCTTTCGTGTTTTTTACACTTTTTAATACTTTCCTCCCATCTTTAGAAATGGTAGATAGGCCTCAGAGTCCTGCAGATAGCCCATGAGCTGCTTCAGCAGTACTAGAGTTGAGTCGTTCATGAACTAACTAGTATTTGAACTAGTACGAGTTCGTTCAAATATTTTGAACGAGTCGTTCACGCGAGCATACAGCATATTAAAGGAGGACGAAGACGTAAGCAAGCACCATCTATTGTAAAACTTACGTACTAGCTCACGTCCAGCACGGAATACTATCTCTCTTGCGCCGCTGGTGCTGTTGCTAAGCTAGCTTTACCTAGTTCATTTGAACGAAATGCCGCGAGGGCTGCTTCCATGAAGACAGCACATATGAACTACCTCGTTCATTTGAACGAAATGCCGCGAGAGCACAAATGAACTACCTTGTTCATTTGAACGACAAAATAAGCACGCACGCAAATGGCCAATGGCGTGCCGTGTTAATGATCACATGACAGCACATTTCTCAACTGGTGATGGAACAGGGAGAAGAGTTATAAAAAATTAGAAAGTTTACCTGTTTCTCTGTCTCTCTTAGATGCCTTTTCTCCACTTAGGCAGGCTGGCGGCGCCGCTGGGCACGGGCAGCTGTTTTCTGCTCGTGCTAGGTGCTCCGCAAGACGATGAAGTACCAAGTTCACAGAATTATTATTTTTTTTTTTTGCTAGGGGCTTTACGTCGCACTGACACAGATAGGTCTTCTGGCGACGATGGGATAGGAAAGGCCTAGGAGTTGGAAGGAAGCGGCCGTGGCCTTAAATAAGGTACAGCCCCAGCATTTGCCTGGTGTGAAAATGGGAAACCACGGAAAACCATTTTCAGGGCTGCCGATAGTGGGATTCGAACCTACTATCTCCCGGATGCAAGCTCACAGCCGCGCGCCTCTACGCGCACGGCCAACTCGCCCGGTAGTTCACAGAATGTCGTACTAGTCGCCTAGCTTTGTAACTGAGCGCATGTTGGTTCGAGTCCGGTCCTATGCAAGATACGGTCCACGAAACACACGATGGGATGATAATGTCGCTGGTTTACCTCTTATAACAATGACATAATATTAACGAACAATACCGTATTCGAGGTTCCTCAGAATTCGATTACGAAAAAAAAAACGTGTTCACTCTCTGGCACTTATGTAAGCATTCTATCATACACGACAGTTCTGGGGAATAATACACCGGCACCGGTAAATAAATACTCTGTCTACACACAAAGTAAACAATGTCAACAACGAAATCACAAGCACTTGGAGCGGAATAGCAAAACCATGCTAGCACATGGTAACAGATACAATACATCAGTATTATAATCTGTACACATAAGTTATCATAAGATGCGATTGACACAGAATACGCGAAAGTTTTCATCATTTCCACCATCATAAACCACATAAAAAATAAGCCTTAAGAATATTTTCTCTAAACACATACATCTTAAGCTAATATTACCGTAAACTACGCTAAGGTGAATCAGGAGTGAAAATTTGGCTATTTCCGTTCAAATAGGCCTATCAATATTTCAGTTTCGGGCTTTAAAAACTGTTCAGTTTTTCCTGTATAAAAATGTAATTACTATCACCCTATCACCGTTTTTACAGCTCCAAGACCAAATTTTAAATTTTAAAAGGAAGTGGTCATGTCTGTAACAAGTGCACTCATTCAATTGCTGTATTATTTATAATAATAATACCGAGCTCGATAGCTGCAGTCGCTTAAGTGTGGCCAGTATCCAGTATTCGGGAGATAGTAGGTTCGAACCCCACTGTCGGCAGCCCTGAAGATAGTTTTCCATGGTTTCTCATTTTCACACCAGGCTTAATTAAGGCAACGACCGCTTCCTTCCTACTCCTAGCCCTTTCCTGTCCTATCGTCGTCATAACACCTATCTGTGTCGGTGCGACGTAAAGCAACTAGCAAGAATATAATAATAATAATAATAGTAATGTCCACCTCTGTGGTGTGGTGCTTAACGTGATTAGCTGCCATCCCCGGAGGCCCGGATTCGATTCCCTGCTCTGCCACGAAATTTGAAGAGTGGTACGAGGGCTGGAACAGGGTCCACTCAGCCTCGAGAGGTCAGCTGAGTAGAGGTGAGTTCGATTCGCACCTCAGCTATCCTCGAAGTGGTTTTCCGTGGTTTCCCCACTTCTCCTCCAGGCAAATGCCGGGATGGTATCTAACTTAAGGCCACGGCCGCTTCCTTCCCTCCTCCTTGTCTATACCTTTTGATCTCCCCCCCCCCCTCCTCACAAGGCCCCTGTTCAGCATAGCAGGTGAAGCCGCCTAGGCGAGGTCTAGTCCTCCTCCCCAGTTGTATTCCCCGACCAAAAGTCTCAAGCTCCGGAGCTCTGCCCTGAGGCGGCAGAGGTGGGATCCCTCGTTGAGTCCGAGGGGAAAACCAACTCTGGAGGGTAAACAGATAAATAAATAAGTTTATTATTATTGTTATTATTATTATTTTAAGTACGCTTCAGCTACCATGTACAGGCATTTTGATTTGACGTTCTGCTTTATTTCACCAGGAGGGTGATCTGACTGACTTAAGGTAAACACCATATGTGTTTTACATGCCGATATTGCACGATATAGTTTAGAACGGATTTCTTTCCGCCCTTCAAACATCCGAGTACTTCTGCCGGGTTTGAACACCCAATCTTGCGGATCAGAAGCAGACTACTGATCTACAGAGGGAGTTTTTCATTCCCATTAACCCATGTACGTATTTATTGTCACTTTGTCGTATACAAAATGTTTTTCTATCATATTTTGTTCGAAATTACCATACATTCTTATGATCAAGTGAATAGAGCAAAGAACTACGCTTTTACAATGGTGTGATGAAGACAAATTGAAATTTTGTATCTCCTACATTCTGTCCTGACAACGAAACTATTAATTACGTCTGGGTTAAGAATCAGCTGACCGCATTTCAAGTTCATAATGTCAGTCACAACTCTCTGTAATATGTTGTAATATTAATGAGGAAGGTTTATCGATGAGGGAATTAGATTTTTCATACCAATAGAGCATATCAGTTAATGGGCTTCTGATAAATTCACGTGCATACACCCTATCATCGTCAGTGGATAGGGCCTGACACATTCCACTCTGATGAGTGTAATGTCAGGCCTAAGACGAAATTCTAGTTTTATACAGCAAACGCCTTAAAGGACTTACATCTGACATTATTAGTTAGCTATTCAGGAACATCCCTTATTAACAGGACGTTTCATACGGTTCGTCCTCCCAGCTCTTTAACGGATAAAAATGATAATTATCATCTTAGAGCAATGTTTTCCCGTGTATAAGGGCAGTAAATACAGTAGCTTCTTCTCTCTCAAACAGCTGATTCATACGCCCCTTAAAACCACCGAGCTTAAACAACGTAGGAGGTGGGGTGGGGTCAAGGCTGTATGGTTTGCCATTAAATTAAAGGAAGACGAAGACGTACGCAAGTACCGGTATCATCTGTTGTAAAATTTACGTACTAGCTCGCGTGCGGTACGATAAACTACCTCTCCTCATGCCGCTAGTGCTGTTGCCAAGAGAGTTTATAATAAACTACCTCGTTCATTTGAACGACGTGCCGCGAGAGCGTTTCCATGAAGACAGCACAAATGAACTACCTCGTTCATTTGAACGACAAAATAAGCTCGCTCAAAAATGGCCAATAGTGTGCATGCACCGAGCACAGAATAACATAGAGATGGCAATGTGCCGTCTGAGTTGAAGTCAGTGGACACAAGCGGCCGCCATGTTGTTTGTACCATAACATTGGAGACCAGTTGGTGTAAGTAAGTGAGCAGTGCACCGCGTGTGAAGTAAATAAAAGAAGTTTGTGTTATGATTTTAAAATGCCTACTTGTGTAGTGTATGGATGTGCAAACAGAGCTTCAAAGAAAATACCAGGGATAACTTTTCACAGGAAAGCAATATGTTTTACGAATATTTAGTGCCGAATAGTTTTCCCCTTGCACATGCAGTATAGGTTAAGAAGCCCCTTTATCATTTACAGTTTTTCTAAAGATAATGAACGACGGAAGAAATGGATAAGAGCTATACGAAGAGAAAATTGGTCCCCCACACTTTTCAGCACCATATGTTTAGCTCACTTTAATGAACGTGATTTTGATCGTACTTCATTGTGTGTCGTAAGGCTGAGGGAATGGGCTGTGCCATCTGTGTTTGATGCTTTCCCAAAGTACCTACAAATAAAATCAAAGGTTATTTTCTCTTCATTTTAGCCGTTTCTTGTGAGAAATGTGTCGAAATAGGCCTAAATATTTATAGAGTAAGCCTACTATCTCTTAAATTTATTTTACAGGAGAGGAGGATCCTTAAAATATTTGTAGGTGTTGTATGTACCTTATTTTATCTCACTTGAAGACCATATAGCTATGTAGTTATTTAAGGTATGGTTATTTCTTTACATTACAAAATAATCCTTGAGATAAATTAATTTCATCAAGTGTACTAATGTAAAAATATTTCTCTATTTTTTTATATGATTTACTTGGCTCAACAATTCTATAATAATTAGGCCTATTTACTTCATTCTTACTGCTCTTCCAGGATATATTTATTATTGGCCGTGTATTATTTTATTTATAGCCCTACAGACTGAATTTTTTATTGTGTATGATAGTGTGTGTGGGTGTGTACTGTATATGTTATCCATAACCTGTCTTATTCTTTCTCTACAATAGGTCTTTATGGAAATGTTCCATTATTTTTTTAGCTGCACCTTGCAAATCGGCAATTCGTTTGAGCTAAATACAATCTGATATAATAACAGGCTATTTGAGCTCATATTTCCGAATTTTGAACTACCGGTACTGCGATTAAAACAGTGTTCTGGACTGTCCCGTACTTATCATCATGACTGAGGCACTTTTCTACTGCGTTAGATTCGTTAACCAATGAAATAATGTTACAGAAATCTTTTAAAATGACAGACTCTGATAGGAATTAACGTGACTCGGCTAGGAATTAACTAGCACTGCTGTTAATGACAACATGGCGATGCGCGCAAAACTCGGCTCCAGCGAGGCAATGCATTGCGGTAGGTATTGCCATCTCTATGTTATTCTGTGCTCGGTGTGTGCATGTTAATGGTCACGTGACAGCACATTTCTCACATGCTTATGAACTACCTCGTTCATTTGAACGACTCAAGGCGATGAACGGTATCGAATGAACTAGTTCAAGCAAATGAACTGACTGGACCCATCCCTAATGCAGTACACTGCAATGGGCTTTGAAAGGCTCGAACAAACGAAGACTAGGGCTCTCTAAAGACTAGGTATGCTCGCCCGCCATTATGGTTCATTCCTGCACTACGTTGGTAAGACAGTTGACCGCCCCAGTCTTGCATATCCCTCTTTTCTACTGTTCTCAAACCTAGAAAATAATGCTAAACTAACATAATGTAAAAATACTCATTATCAGTATTACTCAAACGGTTGCTCAACATACTGTAAATGTTAGTAGGTTATATTTCGTACATTATTGTGGAATTTTTACTCGAGACAGTGATTGTACGAATAGCAAGGTCGTTGATAATTTGCCTTTTAACAAACAAACTAGGCATGTATTCTCACTGGAGAAATATTAGAAAAAATACCTTACTAATAAATCTGTTTATTATTATTAATAATAATAAGTAGAATAGGTTGTCCGTAAGCTATGCGCCGCGGTACCGTCAAATGAAATGAGGGATTCCGTGGTATTGATGTAGGCTACTGTCATTCTTAAATCGTGGAATTTGACGTGATAATCGATCAGTGTCGAAGATATATAAATTGTGATAGAAGATTTTGATACCATATAATCTCAGTCGGTATTTCATACTTGCGTGAAATTTATTTAGCGTTATTTTCAATGTTAACGAAATAATAAGAAACATATTCTTCGAACAAAACGCTGAAATGTGATGTACGAAGACGAACACACCCAAGTAACTGGGATTTTTTAAGCTTATTTCTTTCTTCTAAAATTTAGTCCCTTTCCTTACTTACCAGTATTTAAAACCAGACCATCTATGTCAAAAATAAACTTAATTTTTGGTTAGTGTTATGAATCTCATCAGCGTTATGCAGTTGTAATGAACAGAGAATTTTAGTTTCTTCAACCGAACATTCATGAAATAAATGTTATTACAAATTACATTCAGGAAGAAAATAGGAATAGAGTAACTACTTCTATAGCTGAATCTTCTCTTCCAACCTGAAGTATTGTACTGATAAAATCAGTTACCAATGACTTGTAAGGGGAGTCACCCACGAGCTGTGGAGAACATTGTAATTTTTTTACTTTGAAGTTAACAGTACATTTTTTATAGAGATTCCTCTGGTTTGAGGAGAAGTAGTATGATTCATCAGCACGACTTACCTTGTAAAACTTCAAAGGGTCGCAACATTGGTTAATTTGCTCACGCAGCACATTTTTTAAAAATATGAAATTTAAGTAATGTTTTACAAACTGACTATCTCCTTTTATTACAGTATTTACAAAACAATAACATTCCATTCCTTGTTTACATTTTTCTCTTCTTTACCCAAGCAGGCCCATACATTTTACCCCGTTCCGTGCTTTCTTGTTAAAGTCCACAACAGCATAGAATCGAATTTTGAAGAAGTGTCTAATTTTTTAAAAAAATTACAGCACGTTGGAAAACATATACTGGACATTTTCATTCGAAATTTTCTCCATTACAAGATTTTCACCATTTTGCAATATATAATGATTATAATCCCTATAGAAGACCTCGCGGTTACAAATTCATATTTCATAACTTCATAACCTCGAAGCTGATGTTGGTTTCCACCTGTCACGTCTACAGTTTTGAAGCCAAATTGCTCTCGTAGAATTTTCAGAAGGGAATCTTAACAACCTGTATCGCGCAGTAGAGACATTACTACAATTAGGTGCAGAACAACCCACCATTATGTAATAAATATCTGCACAAATATTGCACAATTCTGTCATGCACGTGGTGACTAAAGCAATACGTTCAATGTGATGAAGCGAGCGTTTGTAGGAGAAACTACAGTTTGATCACATGGCCCAATGCGCACGTATGAACCAAAATGGCGGCTAAGCATACCCATCTTATAGAGCCTTAACGAAGACCGTGACGTCATCGCACGGGCCGGTCTGGGCCAGCGCTATGTCATTCGTACGCGGTGAGCCAAGGGCAGCGCTGTGGTAGTTCTATGGGCTGACTGCTTCAATGTGTACAGTGTACTGCGTGTCGCCGGAGTGCGTTGCATTACGGTCGAGTGGAGCCGATCAAATTTGCTGTGGTTTTCAGTTTGACTTCTCCGTCTATCCTGTTATCGGATACGAATGTGGACTGTAATTGCAAAAGAAAATAAATCGTGAAGTAAAAAGAGAAGCAACAAACGAACTAAAAACCGCACAATACAAGACTTCTGAGCCGGATCCTAAACTTAAAAGTCGTATTTGGTTGGTATTCAAGCCTGCAGTTGACGGTGATGGGAAAGACGTTAATTTTGTGTGCTGTACGATCTGCAGTGAACTTTATGTACACACTAGCAGTTACTCGCGGCTTCTCACGTGGATGTCGTAATTTGATAAAAGTAATCGTTCCTGGGTACTGTACTAAGACATTGCCTAAAAATCCCTGAAGTATAAAACCTCACTGAAAAACTGAGTTTCATTTACCCTAGAAACACTCTTTGTAAACAAAGTTTGTGGTATTGCCTTTTGGGGGTGAGATGACCATGCGACATAGAACTGTATACGTGAGAACGTCTTCTCTCAGGTAAAAAATAAACATTTCTTTAATTTTAAAGGAGATTACAAATACGTATTTCCACATCTGTAACACCCTCAGGTTTTGAGATATAAGTATCCGCATAAAAAGAATTCAACCCCTTTATCAGCCCTGCCTCCACCCCCACCTACGTGGATTTTCCAAAAAAAAAATGTCTCTTTATTTTTAAAAGAGATTATAAATACCACTTCACATCTGTAACATGTTAATTTTTTTTAGATATATTGTAGATATGCTCAGGGATTATGTATACAAATTTTGGTTGGTAGCTATGCCCAAACATACACGCATAATCGCGCTGCTGTAGAACGCTGGAGCTTGCGTTGCCATGGTTACGGCAGTTCATTTCCTTATCCGATTCCGAGAGCAGGGGTAGTGTGGTGCCTATATCTCCATAACGGTCGGTTTTAGGGCCTTAAAACATAGTTTTCGGGCCCATAGGGCTTACCGAGACTTGTTCATTGGGTCAAGGGACTTAAAATGAGCTTTGTCTCATCCTTGCACGACAAATTCGATATTTCGCATATATTAGCCTATTATTTCTATGCCTCCCCTGTCGCCCCCACCTCGAATTGTTTTGAAAATAAAATCCACCCCATGTCCCTCAGGGATAATGTATATTTACATTAGTAAAAGGATTTTTAGAATCGGTCCAGTAGTTTCTGAGATTACCCGCCAGATATACACAAACTAACAAAATTCGTGCTCTCTCTTTATTATATTAGTGTAGATTAAAGGAGTCGGACTGATTTTGTCTTTTTATGATTAGATAAAAACTTATGATGAACGATGTGTGCTTAAATGACGAGCATTCTAATGTTTCCGTGTCATCAGACTCCACGTCCGGCTCCATGGCTAAATGGTTAGCGTGCTGGCCTTTGGTCACAGGGGTCCCGGGTTCGATTCCCGGCAAGGTCGGGAATTTTAACCTTAATTGGTTTATTTCGCTGACACGGGGGCTGGGTGTATGTGTTGTCTTTCATTTCATCCTCATCACGAGGCGCAGGTGGCCTACAGGAGTCAAATCAAAAGACCTGTATCTGGCGAGCCGAACATGTCCTCGGACACTCCCAGCATTAAAAGCCACACGCCATTTCATCAGACTCCACAACTATGCTACAACCTGCCAAAGTAATGAAATTTTCTTCGTGGACTGACGTTCATGATGCTTCTATTCCAACAATAATGAGCTGGAAAGATATTTAAAGCAAAATTGTGAAATGCAAGAAGATAGATATAGCGTCCTATTGGAGAACAAATGGACAAAACTATCCAAAATTTCTCCAGATCGCTAAGAAAGTAATATGTATGCAAGCATCATGTTCAGCTTCAGAGAGAAATTGCAGTTCAGCGGGCTTCATTCTCAACGCACGACGGTCTCTTCTACAATCAGACAATGCTGATGCTCTTTTCATTCACAGTAATTCCATTCCACCACATCAACAATGGCCAATAAACTACGCACACTAAGTAAAAGCTATGTTCAGGACTGTTTTTGTTGTTGGCAAATTGCACGTCATTTCTGTTTATATTTTATTTTGAGGTAAACGCGAATGAAGTCCTATGAATATGCTTCGTGTTATTTAGATTCATTTTCAGTTAACTTAATAATAATAATAATGTTATTTGTTTTACGTCCCACTAACTACTTTTTAAGGTCTTCGGAGACGCCTTCAGTTAACTTGATGTCAATTGCAAACGAATATTTTTTTTTAATTAAGTTTATTTATTGTCGCTTTAACTTAGAAAGTCATATCGCGACATTCACAGTTATACATACAGGATTATTACATTGATTACATAGAGTTACAATTGTAAAAATAACAACAGTACATATTGATCAGATAGTAATTATATGTCATTGAATAGATTTTATTCTGGTTTAAATTACACAACTGTCTTTGTTGATCGTATAGATGGCATTCTAGTAAAATGTGGTCAACAGTCTTTCTTTTTTGACAGGTGTCACATATTGGTGGAGGTTTCTTAGAGAAGATATGAGCATGAGTCAGTTTGCTGTGGCCTATACGTATTCTAGTAATGAGCACTTGTTCTCGACGCTGAAGGAATGAAATTTATCTGTAGATCCTCGCCTGATATCATGGAGTCTTGTGGGTTGTTCCCTTGTCCACTCAGTTAACCACTGTTTTCGGATCTTTGTAGTAAGAAAAGGAGCAACGTCGGTGTAGGGGATTAGAAGGTTTGGATCATGTACAGGAAGACGAGTTGCTTCTTTAGCTGATATATCAGCTTGTTCATTGCCTTTTATTCCCTTATGTGAGGGAATCCATATTATGGTAACTTACTGTCCTTTATTTTTCACGGTATTGTAAGTTTGCAGTATGTCTTGTGCTAATGTATTTGAGGATGATGCATTTTGAATGAGTTTTACTGTTGATAAAGAATCACTAAAGATTAGAAAAGGTTCTTTTTTGGGGGAACTCTTTAAGGATTCCATAGCTTTTAGGATAGCATACAGTTCACATGTGAATATGGAACATGTAGCTGGTAGTGCATACTTCATTGTATGATCGGGGTGGACAACAGCACAGCCGCTGCCATATTCGGTTTTTGAGCCATCAATGTATATAGGAGTGTGTCTGGCCAGACTTTCACACTTTTCAGATAACATTTGTTTAAATACGGTACTATCTGTTGTTTCTTTATTGAATTCACTTAAATCTAATATTGTTGGTGGTGGTTCAGCTTTCCATGGGGGGAATGTGATGTCTTTTTTAGTTCTTGAAGCAATCGGGGGAACTGAAGAATTAATTTCCTGTAAGTATTGCGTAAACCTAACGTGGAAGGGTATATGTCTCTTTTGTTGCGAGGAATAGCGTTGAGGCTGATAGCGTGGGAAAACATACTCGTGTGCTCTGGAGTGAGGAGAGGCCGCTATCTTCACTGCGTAGTTGATAGTCAGTTGTTTTCTACGAGTCCGAAGCGGGGATCCATCAGCTTCTATTAATAAACTTGAGATCGGGCTAGTTTTGAATGCTCCCAGGACAATACCGAGAGACGTGTTTTGAATCGGGTCAAGCATTTTCAATGAGGATGCTGTAGCTGAATTATATATAATAGAACCATAATCCAGTTTGGTGCGAATTATAGATTTGTAAGTGCACATTAATACATGAAGATCTGCTCCCCAGTTGTTAGCTGCCAATGATTTGAGTACATTAATTCGATGTAGGCAATCTTTTTTTACACTTTTTAGATGGGAGTCCCATGTTAATTTTCTGTCAAAGGTCATTCCTAGTATTTTTATTTCATTTACTATCTCAATTTTATTTCCCTTGAGGTACAATTCTGGTCAGTTACTATCACTCTTTTGTTTGGAAAATAAGATGCATTTGATTTTGGTTGAAGAAAAGGTAAAGCCTGTGTGTTTTCCCCATTTGGCAATATCTTCAAGGGAATTCTGTATTATTGTTTGGGTGGTTGACAGGTTGCGACCTCTGCAAAAAATAGTCATGTCATCAGCAAAGAGGCAAGTTTTTACAGGAGGGTTAACGCATGACGTGATGCCATTTATAGCTACTAAGAATAGTGTTACACTCAGAACTGAGCCTTGTGGGACACCATTTTCTAAACTGACTTCTTGGGACAGGACACCATTAGCTCGAACTTGAATGCGTCGGTCTTGCAGGAAGTTATAGATAAAACTGATCATATTTCCCTTAATATTATGTTGAAGTAGAGTTTTAATAACGTGAGTTTTGCACACCGTATCATATGCTTTATGAATATCCAGGCAGACAGCAAGGAGATGTTGTCCATAATGAAAGGCATCCAGGATTTCTGACTCTAATACTACTAAGGTGTCAGCTGTTGAGTGAAACTGTCGGAAGCCACACTGTTCTGCAGTGAAGAAATTCTGTTGTTCTAGAACCCATTTTAGTCTTTTATTTATTATTTTTTCCATTAATTTGTACATAGTGCAGGTTAGAGCTATTGGTCGATAGTTATCGGGTAACATGTGGTCGCAGCCAGGTTTCGGTATTGGAATTACTATAGCTTTCCTCCAAGCTACAGGAAAGACTTTCTGTGCCCAAATGAAATTAAATATTTCAGTGAGGAATGCTAGGCCTTCAGGAGGAAGTTCTTTCAAGAAGTCATATATAATATCGTCAGGACCTGAGCTTGTACTCCGACAGCTACTAAGTTCAAATAGTACTTCATTAATACTGATATTATCGTTGTAGCATTCGTCAGCACTTAAGTGGATGTGTGACTGTAAATCAGGACAATCTTCACGAGAGGATAAAAATTCTTGTTCATAGTTGGAATCACTTGAAATTTTTGCAAAGTTCTCTGCTAATGCATTTGCAATATCGTGATGTGTAGTTGTAACTGGTCCAGTCGTTTTGTTGAGGGCTATGATACGTGAGGGTTTTTTAAGCCCTCTTATTTTTCGTAGGTGTTCCCAAATTGTGTTTTGTGGGGTCTGATGAGAAAGAGATGACACATACTTCAGCCAAGATGCTCGTTTACTCTCTTTTATGACTTTTCGGGCTGCAGCGCGACTTTCTTGGAACCGTAATTTGTTTTGTAAAGTGGGATGGCGTTTATACTTGTAGAATGCTTGGTTTTTCTTTTTAATTGCAACTTTACAGGAATCATTCCACCAAGGAACTGATTTTCTGTAAGTTGTATTGTTGGTCCTTGGAACAGAATTTTCTGCGGCCTTAAGTATGATATTGGTGAATTCTCTTACAATATAGTCTATCTTGTAATTTTTGAAATGGGTAGGTGGTGGTAATCTATATAACTCTGCCTTAATATTTTCTTTATATTCTTGCCAATTAGCATGTTTAGTATTCCATTTATTTGGGCATACACTTGGGTGGGGCTTGTTGTTTCTATTTATTATGATAGGAAAGTGATCACTTCCAAACAGGGTTTTGCTAGCTGATGATGTATATATCGTTGCTGCATCTGGAGTGCTCAGACACAGATCTATAGTACTAAAAGTACCGTGCTGGATATCATAATGTGTAGGACCATTCGAGTCTATTAGGATCAAATTTTCAGAATCTAGCAACGATTCAATTGTTCTTCCTCTTGTGTTAGTGTAGAGACAGTTCCATAGTGTGTTATGGGAGTTGAAGTCTCCTAAGAGGAGGAATGGTTTAGGAAGTTGATTTGTCAGATCTACTAATTCATTTAAATCCTTTTTCTGGCTGCTGGGCAAATAAATATTACAGATGCATAGGGAAAATGTTAGAAAGACTGTAACTACTACTGCTTCCAAATGGGTTTTTAGTGGTCCCCTCCACTTGCATGAATGGGATTGTTGCGGTTTTTGTGATATGCTGTGAATTGTCTCATATTAGCTACGTAGTTATCTCGAAAATTGGTTTCTTGTAAACAAATGATTTCGGGTTGGTGTTCATTAATAAGTTGTTGTAGATATTCGTATTGAGAGTAAAATCCGTTCATATTCCACTGCAGTATCCAAGAATTCATGATGGCTTTTTAAAGATGTATTTACTAGATTTGATCCTTATCAGTTATTGGGATTGTCTGATCTGGGGCAGGCCTATTGCTTTCTCCGTTTATGGCTGTAAGTAGTTTCTTAACAAGTCTGGTACTCTGGTTTTTAATTTTTTTGTCCTGATAGTAGGGGTATAGTTTATTCAGGGTCTCTATGAGATCTTCAACATGGGAAGTGTAAGATGATGCAATAGGTAAGATATTTGTTGCTGATGTTCCTTTAGTATTTTCAAATAAACTTTTGAGTTGTATGAAATTAAGAATAAAATTTGAGGGATTAGCTTCTATTACTTCCTTAACAGGAAGTAGTTGTTCTTCAAGACTGAGGGGATTTAATACCATTAGTTTCTTCTTAGACTGTTTAATGTCTTGCGTTTTATGTGACCCTAGAACAGGAGATTCATCATCTGTTTTATCATCTCCCGAGATAGAAGAATTATCTAAGAGGGAATTATTATCAGCCTTGGAAGTGTTATTAGAAGAGTCACTTGAAAGGAAGGGTCGTTTTATTCCTTGAGGCTTAGTTATGAGTGATTCTTTATTTACTTCATATATTGGGACTGAAGTGTTCAATTTCAAGGAGATGTCCTGTTCAGAGAGGTTTTTACAGGAAGATGATGTGTCATTAGAATATTCAATGATTTGCTGAGGGTCAGTGGTTGGCTGAGGATTCATAGTGGCATTTGCTGGGTTGGAGGTGTCCTCCTTGGAAGAAATTGAATGTTGATCAGGTGGCTGGTTGTTTTCTTCTAGAGTCTCAGGTAGTGAGGGACATACTCGGGCCAGGTGGCCTTCTTCTTTGCAAATAAAACAGGTGGGAACGTCTGACGAAGTGTAGATCCAATAACTGGTTCCTTCGAAACATATTTGTAGTGCATTCGGTAGTTAATTGAAATCGTCGGGTTTAACATATACCGTAGTTGTCGGTGGAAGCTAAGAATGTGTGTGAATCCCGGAATATTAATTCCAGCCTTTAAGTTGGATATAGATGACATTGGTTTAATACCCAGTTGTTGTAAATGTTCTTCAATGACTGTGTTTGGTAAAATAGGACGTACATTGGATAATATCACTCTCTTGTTTGCGACAATTAACGGTCTGAGAGTGAGATCAATATTATTGATTTTAATTACGGGGTGACTGAGTGACAATTCCTGAACAATTTTTGTGTTCGATAGGAATATGCAAATTCTTGAGTTTGAAATACGAGATATATAACGTATGTTAGCTGGATCTGTTATTTTTCCTACAGCAAGGACGTAGTCTCTTATTGGGATTCCGTCGTGAGCATCAATAATAATAGCCTGTTCTTTTTTTTTTTTTTTTTGGTGTTAACTGCATTACAGAAGCATAACTTTTTTGAGGTTGTTTAGGAACATTATGGGTAGAGCTGTCGGTAAGGTTATGTACGGTCTGATTTCCTTGGTAAGAAGCCATTTCTTTGAGGGTGGAAGGCTTTGAAGCCTCCCTGAGTTACGATGTTCAACTGTTGATTATTGATATCCTAACGGTTTTCTACACGTAGAACAGAAAAGAATCAATTTCACTCCAATTAAATAAAATTATGTCGACTCCAGTCCTCGAAGTTTACACTGAGTCGTAATACTCACATTTAGTCCAGTATTTGCATTGAGAAAGAACTTGAAATATGTTTATTTACGTAAAAACTGGCACACATCAATAACACGTTTGTACACATTCACTGCCACCTCGATCTCCAAACGAATATTAGTTTATAATAAAGTTTCTGTTTGTTTTCAATTATTATTATTACTGTGCAGGAGAAATCTCTACTGTTTAATTTCAAAATGCGATTAGCCTACGTTAAAGTATGTTATTAGCGTACGGGAATTCGTAGAGTGAATGATCCGAATAGTAGTGTGACGTGAACATTTCATTGTGCACGGCGCACATGTCATTGTGGAGAAGTACTCAAGATTATCCTACTGGGTCCACCCAGTGCGGTGGACTGCGGTGAGCTCTATGAGCCCAGTGCTGTGGGCCAGTACGCTGCCGCGTCCGCTCCTTGCCAGGCGCTCAGTACTTTCAAGTGCTAACCAGGCAGCTGTACTTATTAGTACGACTTCGAAAGGGCTTTTGTCTGAGCTGAGCACTTCTCAGTGCTCGCTTATTCTTATTTTCTTTCAGGAGTACCAGGATGAAGAATACGGACGTGTGGCGAGCAGCAGACTACTGCTGGGCATCGGAGGAGAACGAGCCGCCTGCACCCGAGCCGGAGCCGGAGACCGAGGTGGAGACGGAGCCGTACAGGGACGGGTGCGACCCCCCTGACGGCTTTCTCTTCTCCGAAGGCCACACCGACCCGGAGTACGAGGCGCTGCTCGTGTACTACAGGCCAGGGCGCCCTGTAACTTCTGAACGGGGCCTCGTCCTGGACAGAATGCGGCGCCCTCGCCGAGGAGGCAGGATCATCTCGACAACCATGGCCGTCGAGAGCTTCCTACCAGGAGGCCTCATTATCCGGCATCACGACCAGGAGCGGATGCGCGACGCAGAGAAGGAGCTTTCTACTCTGTTCCAGGTCATCCGTCTACCAGGGAGGGACGGCGTGCCAGGGATGAACACCGGCGCAGTCAGGGCCGCGACGGAGACCAGGGAGACGCCGAGGAGGCTAAGGAATAGGGCGGTTAATACCGACCCAGTCCTGGCCACCCAGCCGGCGACCAGCGACGCCATCACGGAGGTGGGGCATGACGCCCCCTGGCGCCGCGACGGTGCGACTTCAGTGGAGAAGGACGCCCCCTGGCGTTCTGAGGCTGCTGTCCAGGCCCAGCCTGACAGCACGTCTGTCGAGCTGCAGACCTCGATGTGCGCCCCACAGGACAGGGAATGCACTCAGGCGTTAGCACCGACCGACGCCGCCGCCGCCGCCAGCCAGGAGAAGGAAGAAGACGGCGACGCAGCGGAGCCATCAGCTACCCTGGGGTCACCAGGCCGGGAGGAGGGCCACCAGGACGAGGCCTCTTCCCCCGCCGAGAAGCAACCCCCGGGAAGAAGAAGAAGAAGAAGACGACGCCGCACCAGGAAGCAGAAGGCGTCGCTGGCTCACCTGGAGAGGACCGCCAAGCCGCAACCCAGGACTGCTCCCAGGACAGCAGTCAACCGAGGAGCCAATCAGGAGAGGACCTCAGCGGGTAGCGGCAGTCAGGTGAGAGTAAAACGTCCCCCTCAGCAGCTCTTGCAGTGTTTCCGCTGTCTGAGGTGGGGCCACCGTCAAGTTAGCTGTGGACTCCAAGTGAAGTGCAACCGCTGTGGTGGTGATCACCACTACACGGCCTGCGCAACACTTAAGGAGGCGCCGGTGTGCGCCAATTGCGCGGGGGGCCACCCGGCCTCCCACCGCAGTTGCCCAGTCTACAGGGCCATGGCGCGGGCAGAGAGGAGGGAGGCCCGGCGCCATGACCCACCCCATTCCAGGAGGCCCCCGCCTCGGCGGGCTTGGCCTCATTCTCCGGGATCGGAGACTGGGTACGAGGTACCCCAAGGAGGTGGAGTCGTGCGACAGGCCCTAGTGGTACTTGACGCATGGCTCCGCAGCCGGCAAGGACCGCGCTAGTCCCAGCAGTGCCCAGACGGACTGATCCCCAGGCGATGGAATGGCGAGGAATTGGTTTATGTTTTTGTGCATGTTACCTGTTCCTAACTAACACAACCTCTGGTCTTTTTCCAGCCCACATCCTTGCATGTGCTATCAAAAGATGTCAGGTTTTACATGTAGGCTCTTTCTTCTTTCTGCCTATGTGGTTTTTCCCTGACCCTTCAATACCAAACTTCAATACCATATACCTAATACAATATCGCCTGGTAGCGTGTTTGACATGGAAACAGGCAGATACTCCTTGTATCACTTCCCACTCTTCCCTGCTATCTCTTTCTTCTTCTTAGAAATAATAGCATGTCGGAGGCCATGTAGATTGAGTCGTTGGTCACGCGGGGGGAGCGGGCTTCGGGGGCCCCCCCGAAGAAAAAAAAAAAAAAAAAAGCGTCAGAAGAGAATGGCACTGCACGGGCTGGGCTGCCGGAGCCTGTGGGTTTGAAGTGCTGAGCGGTGGGCCTGGCTGCAGGACTCTGATAGGCCTACAGTTTTCACTATACTCGTGGATGCATGATATAAAATGCCTTCATGTCGGAAAATATTGTATCTAATGTTTCCATATCCCCGTTGGATAGTTTTTATTCGTATGTTCATAATTATTTTTTCTCACTGAACACGTTATTTTTCCTTGTCCCCTGCAGAAATGTCTTCACAAGGTTTCACTGTATTATTTCCATTTTAATCATTCATTCATTGGCTTAGAAGAATATTCAGTGCAATAAAATAATGTAAATTATAAAGTGTTATATGGACATTTATTGTTTCGTATTGGCCATATCTGTTTACAAACCAAGTAAAGTGGCTTCTGCTTTTGTAGGTGGTGCTAATTTATGTGAATGTAATCAGAGTTCTACCAGTGAAAGTTACAGGCAACTTAAAAAGAATGTCAGAAACTGCGAAAGGGAAAAGAAGAAAAGGAAATGGGTTAGTGTGTGATTATTATGTTACGTACAGAGGTGAACTGAGGGAAAAGAAAAGCTTGGATGGAAGCTGTAAAGGTGTGTGAAAGTTGATACTATCACTGAAAAATGGTAAAAGCATTTTGCAGTTGCATGTTCTGGCCCAGTATTTTGTGTTCCATTCGCCTCCGTAGCTGAGCGTTTACTCATGCTCCACGAGAGGAAGGAGGAGCTGCGACGTTTGGAGACCCGAGGTTCGAATCCCGGTGGTGCTCACAGCGGCTAACCTGAATGTGGTTTATACTTGGGATTTTTCTGCATTCCCTCCAGACAAATGCCGGTATAGTACCTTATTTCAAGTCCCTCGGCACCTGTCCCATGACAACGAGCTATCATGCCGGGCTCAGTGGCTCAGACGGTTGCGGCGCTGGCCTTCTGACCCCAGCTTTGCAGGTGCGATCCTGACTCAGTCCGGTGGTATTTGAAGGCGCTCAAATACGGCAGCCTCGTGTCTGTAGATTTACTGGCACGTAAAAGAACTCCCGTGGACTAAATTCTGGCACCTCGGCGTCTCCGAAAACC